>NC_090282.1:9344153-9650053 GCF_037392515.1 Haliotis asinina
ATCCCAGTTGCGTAGATTGATGTTCATGCTGTTGAATAACGGATTTGTCTGGTCCCAACTCAATTATTTGCAGACTGCTACCGTTTAGCAGCAATATTGCTGAGTGTGGCGCAAAACTGGACTCGCTCATTCACACACTCACTCACTCACTCACTCGATACTTTTTTGAAAATGTAACCATTTTGACATTAGTTTCAATGTCACAACCATTGTAAAACCATTGTGTTATTGATTGTTTGATTTACATATTGCTGCATTCCTCTGAATTTTGTGTCACATTAACCACAGGTTTGAAAAACAATATTGATTTACACGCAACATCAATATTGATTGTGGTTAGGGACAAATAAATTGAACTGCAGTAAATTGCTGCAGTTCAAAATGTATGTTTCTCTTAAAAAAACTTTCTCATGTTTACCGACATGAAAGAAAATTGATTTGTGTATTGATCTAGTATCATCTTTGTTGTCTAGGTGTACTTGAATGGTTACCATGGTGACTGCTCGAAGACGTTTCTGGTTGGCAATGTTGACAGGGGAGGTCAGTTGTTGGTTGATGTTGCAAGACATTGCCGAGATGCAGGTGTTTCTGTTTGCAAACCGGGTGTCAGATTCTGTGAAATTGGCAAAGCAATCAGGTTTGTCACATTGCTAATACCATGCAGAGGCAAAGCCTTACCAACGTTAGGAAACTGATTTCCTTAAACTGTTGTTTGTGTTAAGCAGCTTTTGTAATGCATGTTAGTTCACTAGACTGAGATTATAAAATTGGTTTGAGAACAAGGAAATGTCAAGTGATGGTAGTCTATATTGATGAGATGGATTTAAGGCTGTTACTCCGAATCAATTAGGGGGTAAGTGAGTATGGTTTTACGTCAATTTTAACAATGTTACAGCTTTATCACAATTGGGTCACCAGAAGTGGGCTTCACACATTATACCCATGTGGGGAACTGAACCCTAGTCTTCAATGTGACGAGCAAACTTTTTAACCACTACACTACCCTCCAGCCCCTCTGAAAAAATTAACACTGCTGTATTTGCCATAAACAGTAACTGATCAATAATGTAACTGATATAACCATTGGTTGACACATCTTAGATTGCTGTTCATGATGTTGATCACTGGATTGCCTAGACCAGCCTTGATAAGTTACAGACAAGTGCCATACAGCTGGAATATTGCTGAATGTGGCATTTAACATGTTAAACAAAAAACAAAAGTACAAACCAATCCTGGTGCAGATGGGTAACCTAGTGGTTAACCCATTTGTTGTGAGCTAGCTAGCTCGCTAGCTCGCTTACTCACTCGCTCACCCACTCACTCACTCAAGCAGAATTGTCCAAAGATATTACTGACTTATTTCAACTTTAAGTACTACTCAGATGATGACAATGATTTGTAAATGATTGTTCACAGATGACCTGTATTTTCCTTTAGTTCTGCTGCTCACAGTGCTGGATTCTCTGTCATCCCTGAATTCTGTGGACATGGAATAGGAGAAAACTTTCATGAAAAGCCTGATATCCTCCACTTTGGTTTGTACAAAACAATTCATATATTGGGTCTTAAACTGGGATTGTACAGCAAAGTAATTATGGCTATAGTACAGTGGTTCAGTTTGTCAAGGCAGTGAAATAGTAGGCCTTTGTAAAGTAATTTACACGTGTTCTTACCAATGACACTCTGATGCTATGGGGTAAGCCCATAAGTGTAGCTCAGGGATAGCAGGACCAAACTGTCCACAGCAGTTCAGGGACTGAACTGACCACAGGGGTATAGGGACAGAGCTGACCGCATGGGTACAGGGACTGAACTGACCACATGGGTACAGGGACAGAACTGACCACATGGGTACAGGGACTGAAATGACCACATGGGTACAGGGACAGAGCTGACCACACAGGTACAGGGACTGAGCTGACCACAGGAGTACAGGGTCAGAGCTGACCACAGGGGTACAGGGACAGAGCAGACCACTGGGGTACAGGGAATGAACTGACCACATGGGTACAGGGACTGAGCTGACCACAGGGGTACAGGGACAGAGCTGACCACACAGGTACAGGGACTGAGCTGACCACAGGAGTACAGGGTCAGAGCTGACCACAGGGGTACAGGGACTGAACTGACCACATGGGTACAGGGACAGAGCTGACCACACAGGTACAGGGACAGAGCTGACCACAGGAGTACAGGGTCAGAGCTGACCACATGGGTACAGGGACTGAAATGACCACATGGGTACAATGACAGAGCTGACCACATGGGTACAGTGACTGAACTGACCACATGGGTACAGGGACAGAACTGACCACATGGGTACAGGGACAGAGCTGACCACATGGGTACAGGGACTGAACTGACCACATGGGTACAGGGACAGAGCAGACCACTGGGGTACAGGGACTGAGCTGACCACATGGGTACAGGGACTGAGCTGACCACACAGGTACAGGGACAGAGCTGACCACAGGGTACAGGGACTGAACTGACCACATGGGTACAGGGACTGAGCAGACCACATGGGTACAGGGACTGAACTGACCACATGGGTACAGGGACTGAACTGACCAAAGGGGTACAGGGACAGAGCTGACCACACAGGTACAGGGACAGAGCTGACCACAGGAGTACAGGGTCAGAGCTGACCACAGGGGTACAGGGACTGAAATGACCACATGGGTACAGGGACAGAGCTGACCACAGGGGTACAGGGACTGAACTGACCACATGGGTACAGGGACAGAGCTGACCACACAGGTACAGGGACTGAGCTGACCACAGGAGTACAGGGTCAGAGCTGACCACAGGGGTACAGGGACAGAGCTGACCACATGGGTACAGGGACTGAAATGACCACATGGGTACAGGGACAGAGCTGACCACATGGGTACAGGGACTGAACTGACCACAGGGGTACAGGGACAGAGCTGACCACATGGGTACAGTGACTGAACTGACCACATGGGTACAGGGACAGAACTGACCACATGGGTACAGGGACAGCACCCTCATTGATGTTAATGATTGCCTACCTTTAAGCACCAATTTTCCTCACTTACTATTGATGGCATCTTGTATTGTGTAGATATCATGACAGTGTCAAGTTGTTTAATTAGTCTAATGTATTTGCAGAGCATCATGATGAGGCTGTCATGGCACCGAGGATGACTTTCACTGTTGGTGAGTTTCTCTATGTGTAGGATTGTTGTTACACATAATTTAATCACCCATGCTGGCTCTCAGCTCTATGTCTCTCCTCGCATTTGGTCCTGGTTGATAACTTGCCTCATTGAGACATTTCAGAACCAATTACCAGTGGTCACTTCATCCCTTGTAGTAGTCTGTTTTTCATCACACTAATACTGGTGCCATGCAACTGAAACTAATATGACTTTCACCCTGAGTAGTATTATATGGTTTTGTGTTAGCAAAACTACTTTCAGCAAAACCATTTTTTATTACAGTTTAATGAATTGTGCCATCCACTGGGGTATGAAAAGTAGGAGGGACATCAAAGATTTCTGAGACTGCATTTGAATCATGGAATCCTTTAGAACTTTGATTTGAATATTAGGAATATGAAAAGGATCTATTAGTTTCTATCATACATTGTTAATTTCTAACTCAATGTGTAGAACATGTTTGTGGCCCTTAAACATGTTGTTTCATGGCTTAAATGACTGGATATTTGCTGTACTGATTTCTTCAGCATCTTTATCACTTCCAGGTGCTACAATGCACGCTTTTGTCCACAGAGCCAATTATTTGTTCGGGACATCCAGACTTCCGTATCTTGGAGGATGGTTGGACAGCAGTGACTTTGGACAGCTGCAGATCTGCCCAGTTTGAGCATACTGTGCTAATCACAGAGGAAGGGGTGGAGATCCTCACACTGTGAGGTGTTGAGAGTGAAATAAATTTATAGTTTTGAACGTATCATATGGGAGTTTACATTGTATTTTTAATGATATGGATCCCTCACATAACTGCCAAATGTGTGACACACTAGTACAGGGTAAGAATTGATCTGATCTTTAATATTGGTTTTGGTAGACATAGAAGAAATATCTTGATGAAAAATGAGTTTAGTAGATTGGCACAAAAGGTGAGCTTCTGGGCCTAGAAAACCATTTGCTGATACCAGACTTCTACTCAGCTCAAGGTGGGGTTAGAAGAGATACATAGTAACAAATGTAAGGCGTGGACGATGACTCAGTCGATTAAGTGGCCAATCTCGACTGCTTTAATGGCGTGTGCTTATAATATTGATCACTTGTTTGGCAGACTAGATTCAATCATTTGCAGTCCGTGGTTATATGCCCAGAGCTGGATTATTGCTGAGTGGTTTTTTAAGTCAATACACTGAGCTCAGATGATAATGTAGAACATTGTTTTAAAGTGATCTATTGACCAAAACATTACTCTTTAGTTCCTCTGAATAATAGAGTTTGTAAATTATCAACTTCTTCATCTATGGACCCAATGTCCAGAATAAGAATCCTCGTGAAAGATGACCCAACGACTGACATGCCAAAACAGACAGCATGGCCGTTTGCTAGACTGTTTTTGGTTGTCAACAGTCGGTCTAGTATGTTTTGTCGGCCTGGTTGATGAAGGATGAATTAGGATTCTGGATCAAGTGAATCAATATTCAGTTGAATGAGCAATGACCCCACCATCTGGCAATGACGTCACAACAAAGCAGACGACTGATATTATAAATTGCAACTCTGACCTCATTTCAGATGTTCCCGTGGGCGTCATTATATGTCCCTAGACTAAAACTAAAAGCACATGCCTGTAATACAACTGGCCCCCTGCAGATGCTGTGCATGTGTCTAGTGTTGGCTGCCATTTATTTCATCTTAACTAATCGTAAAAGATTCAGGGCTTAGAGCACTCTGACTTGCTGTAGTGACATTATCACCTGTTTTAGTAAAACATTCTGGAATTGCTAACGGCAGCAGTGCTCTGTCTAATATATTATGAACGACTTATTCGGTTACTGAATATCGCTGATGTAATCACTTCAGTCATTATTTAAATTGAGCCTGTCTCTCCATGACCATTGATGACATACTTCTGCAGACAACTTGTACTCATCAAATTAGGTCTGTGAAGTTTAGTCCCCCCCCCCACCAAATCAATACTAGTACTTGTATTTCTTTTGTTTTGACATACAACAGTATGTCAGTTCATTTGTTAAACATGTTTTTTCCTGATATATTTTACTTGTGACAGTAGATTACGTCAAACATGACTGATGTTGATAGAGACTTCAGGTTGCAGATGTTCATGGTAAGTGTTGACGTTCCTGCTTGGTTCAGGTTACTGCAGAGTAAAAACTTACAATGCGCACAGAAGGATTTTTGTCAGAACAAACACACTGTTATACATACAAAAGAAAAGAAAAAAATTGGCAACTTGTGATGCAAGTTTATTGGCGATCAGCAGTTAATGTCTGAGCACATCTGCAGGATAATATCTTTGGTATGTACTTTATGACGATATAGCTTGTGGTGCTTATTGACTGTGTACTTCAGCTTGTGATGAACATATTGACTGTGTACATCAACTTGTTGCTTATTGATTGTGTATATCAGCTTGTGGTGCTTACTTGCTGAGTATATGAGCTTGTAGTACTTACTGACAGGGTATATCAGCTTGTGCTTATTGACTGTGTACATCAGCTTGTGGTGCTAATTTCATGGGTATATCAGTTTGTGGTGCTTATTGACTGTCCATATCAAATTGCGGTGCTTGTTGACTGGGTAAATCAGCTTGTGTTTATTGACTGTGTACATCAGTTTGTGGTGCTTATTGACTGTGTATATCAGCTTGTGCTTACTGATTGGGTAAATCAGCTTGTGTTTATTGACTGGATACATCAGCTTGTGGTGCTTATTGACTGTGTATATCGGCTTGTGCTTATTGATTGGGTACATCAGCTTGTGGCTTATTGTGTGGTGCTGAATATATCTGAAACTGGTGCTTACTTGCTGAGATGCCTTTGACTAGGTATATCAGCTTGTGATGCTAAATGACTGTGTTTGCGGAGTATTCTTACAAATGAAAGACCTTGTTTTGAAAGACCTTTAATAAACACTTTAACTCAGGTGAAGGAACTGCTGGCACAGATGAGCACAATGGCTGAGTACATCGGTGATTTGTGATTAATGAGTGTGTATATCAGCAAGTAGAATAACCAAATAACTACATTTATTAAGCGAATTCTGCTTACTAATAGTCATATCACGTGTTTATCAACGATTATGCCCTCAAGGTATGCTTATCGACAGAGCATGTAAGTTGAATATCCTCATTAATGTGTGCAATTGGAGTGTGTATGGCCGCGAATAGGGTGCCTTTTCTGAGGTTGCTGAGAATGCCCCAATCAGAGCATGTTGAGAAGCTGTGCTTATCCATGAGTACATCAGCATGCTCTATTAAAGACATATCCGTAAACTGTGCTTATCCATGGAACTTGGCAACAAGCTGTGCGTGTCCACATAGTATATCAATAAACTATGCTTATATTCAATGAGTTCATCCACTGAGTATATCAGTAAACTGTGCTTATCCACTGGTGATATCCGTAAAGTGTGCTTATATTCAATGAGTTTAGTGATAAACTCTGCTTAGACTCTGAGTACATCAGCAAGATGAGCTTATCCATTGAGTATATCAGTAAACTGTGCTTTCCCCACGGTGCATCAGTGGATAAGCAGTATATATCAGTAAACTCTGCCTGTACACCGAGTATACCAATAAACTGTGCCTATACTATGAGTACATCAGTAAGGTATGCTTATACACTGAGTATACCTGTAAGATCAACGCATGCTTATCCACTGGGGATATCAGTAAGCTGTACTCATATTCACTGAGTATTTCCACTGAACAGTGCTTATCCACTGAGCTCGGGTATACCGGTCATTAAACTGTGCTTATTCAAAGAGCTTATCCTCTGAGGATATATGTGAGCTTTGCTTGACCGCCAATTCTGCCGATCTGAGCGGCTGGTCATGTATCGGATATTGCTGCACTCTGCATATTGGCGTACACGTTTAAGGCACCTCGCTTCCACAACTCTATGACCTTGTTTTGGGCGAGGCCTGAAATAAACAGTTTAACTCTTTCAGCCACGGGTCAGGTCTAATTTGTGAAAAGAACTTTACTCCAAGGAGTTGCTGGCACAAATGAGTTAATAAAACGCAAGAAATTCCCCTTGGGAATCTGCAGATTGGCATTGATCGCCACACATTGCTCGACTGAAAGCTCCATGCAGCGTAAGTGGGTACAAGTGTTGATAGGAACTGGTCAGTTGGCCTGCAGCGAAAGAACGCAGCAGTCGAAGGGACTGATTCTTATACCGAGGAGATGAAATATTGATATGAAAGGACTCTGAGTTTGTAATATATCATGTCAGTTCTGAATCTTGAAATATTATGTCTATTTACTGAGATATGTCTACATCAGCACCTGTCACCATTTTCTTTCTTTCAGTCCAATTCTCAGCGGGGTTTAACGGTCTCTGTGTTAAAGGTCGAGATCTTGGGTTGACCAGGGCATGTGAGGAGCTGTGAAGTCGAGACACACCAAGGCCTTGTATTCAGGATGTCGACGCGTTCTGGAGTGGCTCTCATGCCTCATAGACAATTATTCGAAATGAATTTCATTTACTGCACTTTTATTGAAACAGATCCCAGAATGTTATGTTCCTGGCGATTGCCCAATTTATAGACACTGACTTAATGGTGGGTCCTGTGAACAATGCAGATATTGTCATGGTGTCACACTATAGGACCTGACGTAACACGTGACTGGTTCTTTACGAACACCAATGCAACATGCTGATACCAGGTTTCTGCACAATGAAACAATTGATTGAGTAAACATTGCACTGTGCCCTTCTTACGTTTCACAATGGATCACGTCAGCCATTTGTTACATGGCCACGGGCTGTTTATGTTCAGAAGTGAACCATACCCACAAGCACATGGTATTAAAAGGAAACAATAATTGCATTGATAAGCATTTCTTGCATTGGGAATTACCTCTTCAATACATTTGTTAATTTAACGTCGAATTCAGCAATATGCCACTATTATGACGGGTCTGTGATGATCGGTTTCGACCAGATAAACAAGTGATAGATCGTATGAACAACGCCCTAAGCGGCCACGTAACCATGACCGCAGTTAAGGTCACCCATCCAAGGCACCGTTTTACAAAGTGATCTTAGCGCTAATGTAACCGTAACTCCCATACGTTAACACTGATGTAAGGTAGCCATGGCGCTAAGGTTGTTTTGTACAACAGCATCCTGACCATTAAGTTCTCATGGGACAGGCAGAGGTTATTACGGGTCACCATTCTAACCCGACATCATTGGGAGAAATATGGGGTGACATGAGGATGACAGAAATAACGTAAGTGTGGTCTATGCTCAGCCCGAGGTAATTCAACACGAGGACTCGATGGCAACAAGAGGATAGCTGGTGAAGATGAAGTAACGCCCATGCAGGCAACAGTGCAGACAGTCCAGTTCACTGACTATGACCGCACTATGTATGAGTGAGTGAGTGAACAGCATGCCACTTATACCAAATTGCGTCAGCGTCGTGTCGTGTCGGAGGACATCCCGAAGTGGTGCAATGTTAAGACGATGCTAGTGAGTGAGTATGGTTTTAAGCAGTTTTTACCAATATTCCACCAATATAACGGCGGGGACCAGCAATGAGCTTCACACGTTGTACCTATGTGGGGAATCTTCAGCGTTACGAACTCTTTAACTATTATGTACACCCCACCACCCCAACGATGCTTGTGAAACCCGCGAACAAGGACATGCTGACTGATGTATTCTGGGAATCGAACTCCGACCTTGGGGTTCTGGCATGCTTGGATTCACGCACATCTATTGCTCTCCCTTTGACGAATAGACACTCATATAAAGATGAACTCAGATTCCGCGGGGTTTTCTTTACTGCGTTAGTTTTCAACTTCATGAGTTGAATTTGCATTTTTGATAAGTCCGTACCACAAGAGTCAGAATCTGCAAAATGATTTGCGTTGCACGTGTCTTATAAGCACTTTGCTCTGCGTTTCTGAAATTGAAGGTGAAGACAGAAAGGTCTGTTATGACACTCATGGTGTATAATTGGCTGGCTTCTGCATCTGTCTGCACTGGTGGTTTGCACGGCAACTTACGTGCAACAATGTCTGCACCAGGCTTCTCGTGGAGACATAGTGTATTTCCTTTAAAGGCATGTTGCAATATTGATATTTTCGCCTCTTTCCATTAACGGTGATTACTCTTGGTGAATAATTAACGTGTTTTACTAGCGCGCCTTGTTTGCTGATATTCACATGAAATGTGAAACATGAAACAAAACACAAAACAAAAAATAAATAAATAAATAAAAAAAACAAAACAAACAAGAAAAAAACCCCACAAACCCCATTGCAGTATGGGTGTTGCGTGTATATTATACAATACCTAACCTTGTGGTCCACGTAAGTTGGTCACAATAGTGGTCACTTACCAAATCTATTCTTAGTCGTCTACTTTACGCATTTAACTTTGAAGATATCAATATTGGAGATTCAGTGGCGGATGTAAAATGTCCTGTCTATTAACGTCACAAACAATGGTATACGATACTTATCCCAACGGATGACGTCCTCAGATACGTGGACATTCCCTCAAGAGATACGTGGACAGTCCCCGGATTTGTCCCGAGTGTAAAGTGATAAAGGGTATAGACACCCGTCGATTTCAACGAAAAGTGTACACAGATAGGTATAAGGTGTTCGAAACAGAATTGCTTTTACCTTGTAATTCTTTTTACCAATATTTCCCTGGTGAGATCAGTGGCTTTACTAATTTCGAAAAGTAACAGATTGGTGGTTCATTTTCTAACTTCCCTACAAATACAAACACCTTACCTTGTATATCCGGCGATTAGACAGATTATATGTTGCCTAACATCCACACCCACTGTTGTTCTGCATGCACAAGGCTTCTTTCATATTTTATAACCTCAGAAAATAGAACTATTTTGGTACCTTTGTTTGACGTACGTGAGATAGCACCTATTGGTCTTTTCACCAACAAATCATCTATCTTTTTTCATCTGGAAGACAAGGGGTGGAACTGTCGTTAAGTACAACAAATTTGAACATGCATCAAAAAGTAAATTTTGGACTGAAGATAAAAATGTACTTGAAATTACAAAATTAATGTGGCATAATTCCTTGTATAATGTTTACATATGTCATATTAAATCACATCTGGTTTATTGAAACATGAAACAGTTTGGAAACTGTTTATGTCCATGCAGAGGACATGTGAAGAAAGACTGTTTGCAGCTATTTGAAGGCTTTCTTTGTGTTTTGTCTCAGTGTATGTTGGAAAAAGCAATGCCATTTTGATTGATGGAAATAGAAATTGAACTAAATCATTACACCTTAAATTTTATTTACAAAATGTTTCAAATGACATTTGTGTACAAAGAAAGCAAAATGTTTAAAACGCTCGAACTATTTATCGTATACCATACACGATTATGCACGGATAAACATGTCGCTAAAATTATCAATACTTTTGCCCCTCTATCAATGACTAATGTGTTCGTGTATGGAAACAGCAAGCATATTTAATGGTATTTGTAGGTAGTGTGATTTTGTATTCACCAAATCAGACATTGATTTTCTAAAATTATTGCTTTTGAGAAATATTGCGTAACGCCATGGTATTTGAGGACTTTGCATTTTAATGCTGTTATAAATAATACAAAACATAACTTAGTGTTAAGTTAGCTTTAACTGAAGACTGAGTCAGAGACAACTGTATTCGTAGGTAAAGAAAAAGACAGCACTTCAAAAACAAATTACCAAAAAACACGAATTCAGCCCTAGACAAAATCATTACAGGGGATTTATTCACGAAATGCTCTTCAATTAGATTAATACACTTCATCCAGTTTGAGTATTATTTAACACATTAAATGTTTTCAACGGAACATTTGTAAAATATAAGTCAAAATGAGTAAAAATAGCCCTTTTTGTCCCCCAGAAGCCTAATTTGTAATTAAGAACATTCATGTTATACATTGTCCGAATCGTCTAACTTGTGTCGATGAGGTGGTCATCCCGACGAGAAATGAAGATACTAATGCTAAAACGTTATGAGCCCAAACATGTTGTGCAAATACTTCGTTGGAATCGACTATACACGAAGTTTGTACACATCCGTCTGTATATTTGTTACACATAATGTGCATTATCGGTAAATTTGCATATTTACTAGAGTTTTCAGTGATCATGTATTTTTACTGAGGGTTTTAGGAAATATACATATTTACTGAAATCGTCACCGATTCATTATGCATATTTACTGAAATCAAAATCTGATTAAGAATGAAGCATGAACAGAGATTCGTTTGCTTGTTCGCTTTATTAATGAAGAAACATGGTCAGTCTGACCAACATGTATGCCATGCATGGTAACTGAGAGGACTGGTCAGTTACATTAATCATAACACAATGACACCAGTGTTCGTTTTCACCGTCACAGCTGGACGGGCATCTGGAGGTGCAGAGAACGTGAGTCTTTAAAGATTTACAACTGCTCATTTGACACCTCTTACTAGCAGCAAAGGTACATCTCCCGAAACCTTGACCACCATAATCTGACTCACTGTGAACTGCAGCTCTGAGAAATGTCACTGTCAGTGCACATGTCGCTGGTCTCGTATGTATAGCTGAGCTGCACATAGATCACATTGGTTGTGTGAGTTCAAGCGTCCTGACTTCATCGCTGTGGAGAACACCCCATCAGTGTCAGTTACCACGCCAAATAATGTTCACTAGAATGTGTGCGACCTCTGTCAACAGCGGGAAATGGCATTGTCACGCTGCCACGAATGTCAACCTCAGAAAGGACCGTCTTGCTTCTTTTGACCATATTCTCGACCTATTTGAGTTGGGATTCAGCTACTCTTTTCCTCTCTACTTGGGTTTGTTCGTCTGTCTGTTCTGTCATACCAGGGGCATCGAGACATTCTTGTCGGCTGATGGAGTCTCAGAAGAAAGGGCGTCTAGGAGATCATCTTCAGTCTGCAACGTGGCGAGGACGTCTTGTGGAAGATATCAGAGCAGCCTTAGCGTGAGATCCTAAGCAAATGTGCAGCATGTGTTCTTTTGATGCCATTTTAATGACTGGAATTCTTCTGAGATTACACAGATGTGAGTCCTGTGGTCCAACCGACGGTGCTATTGTCAGCACATGTCTTTCACATCAAAATTTGATCTCTCCACAGGCCTATGACGACAAAGATTGTAGGTATATAGACAGTTTGTAGAGAGTTGTGTGTGTACAGAGACATGGTATACATCCATTTCTCAAATCAGCTGTTATTATTACTGGATATTTATATAGCGCACATATCCATACAAGTAGTGCTTGCTCAAGGCGCTAGTATTGATTTCCCTCGATCATCTCAAGGTCATATCGCATTATCAGTCTGAACTCTGGGACTATACAACTCTTGCGACCACTAGGCGCACCGAGTTTATTGTGGCTCCCTCATTCTAACGAGGTACCCAATCCACAGCTGGGTGGACTGGGGCACATAGTCACAGCACTTTGTCCAAGTTTACTGCACGTTGCTGTACGTGTTCATGTGACCACCATCTGGTCATATACCAACTGATTCGTGGATTCTTCTGAGTGCACAGGGTTGTGTACTGTACACTAGGGGTAGTGACAAGGGTTTTACGCCCGCTCACAGGTGGGCTCGATCCCGACACCACAAACTCGCTAGATCACTAGTCTGTCGCTTTTGCATGCTCGTCCATCACACCCTTCAGTTTAAGATTTCGATTGTCAACATGAGCTAAAAACACAGTTACTGTTTGGGTTATATATTAACTACGTGTACACTAACAAAACCGACCATTTTCTACATATTATGTTGAGTCTACCATACGAAGACCTCTCTGTTAGGTCATGACATACCGACAGCCAGACCTCCGTACCTTGTGAGAAAATGTCGATAACTCGTGTGTAATCTCCAGGGACGATTCAACTATTCAATACACAGTGTCATGACAATGTGACACATGGTGTTCCCAGGAATCTCATCACGAGTTTACAGTGCACGTTACGCTTTACACCAAACACAAAATACGGCAGCTAATGTTCTGAATTAAGCCACGGTTGAGGAGCACATTTATATAACATGGCGTTGCATGGAATCACAATGACACTGCATATCAAATATTGTACATCACACATGAAGACCTCATGAACACAGAAACCAAAGGGAATGCTCATTCCTGTATGGGAGAGGAGTGGTGGGGTGGGGACATTCGAAGCAAGGATCGGATCCAGATTTCACCCAAATGGTAAATTCATACCTGTGACCATGTTGGATTTTCTTCAACACCCTGAACACATTCCCTGAGATACATTTACTCACACGTACACTTGACGCCATTATTGTGGCATATATATACCCTGATGTTTCCAATTGGAAAAGACAGATGGATTAGATGCTTCCGCTCTAAGTGTTTTGTAAGATCTGATGTCACGAATTAAATGTTATCTTGAACGTAAATCGTGTATTAAAGTCAAAAGTCAAAAGAATGTGTATTGTACAAAAGGCATCCAGGCCATACATACTATCCCAAATCAGAAACGCATATGCGATTTGTAGTTTAAAAAAATCTACTAATTACCTATTGTGATCAAATAATCGCCACAGTATGTAACAACAGAGTTGATAACATGATTTTACACAACTGCACCAGTAAAAAAGTCGATTTTACCTGAAAATGTTGATTTTGACGAGATTTCTTACAAGTATTAGAAAGGCATCGCCACAACGCAACCGAAATCACCTTAAGTTGAAATTATGCAGTAAAGCGCATTCACTGTCTGGCAATAAAAATCCAGATTGCTTTCAGAAATGGCATTCGTTTTGAAGTTTCAAGGCCAAATCACCACTCTGCGATACGGAACATCGCCACTGAAAGAATGCACGCTGGAGATTACCAGTCTTCTGTTGCCAGGCGTCTGAACGTTAGTCAGAGCAAAATATCATGGCTTGCAGCTCGTTGCAACCAAACAGGTATAACAAATGACCATCCCCTGACAGGCAGATCTCGAGTTACCACTGCAGCCCAAGTTCGGTACATCCGGGTACTACAGTTGTATGGTCGTACTTCCACGGGCGAGATCACAGCAGCCAGGGTGTCTGGACTTCAGAGAACATCCGGTCAAACTGTACGGAACAGATACAGATTGGTCCGAGAGCAAGGAAACCCGACATCGGGGTCGTGCTACCATCTCCGTTATCTAAAACTATCCAATTGGATGTATAGACATAACCTTCTTTTAAACTGATGTGAAAGTTCACGCACTAAAGTCTATTTGTGGACGTATTATATATTTCCCAACAGATTTCTCGTCTGTGCGTTCCTTTTTCAGGATAGTATACATCAGAGTTATACATAATACACATGGTGCAATAAGTAGTAATTAGTGATCCAAACTGCAAATCATGGTACAGACAGATGTTACAGCTGTCTACAAAACTTCATATCAGATTGTTACGTTTAATAAGAGCACAATTTATAATGTACGGCAGCTTTATTATTACATGCTGGTCAGTTGATGAAAGGTGCCGTTTAGAGTGAGCCAGGGAGTGAGTGAGTGAGTTTAGTTAGATTTTCCCAGGGTCTGAATCTCCAAGCTCTCCTTTTCATTTATATTGAATGAGTCCCGTTTAAATTTGTGCTTGAAATTTGAATTTCTTAAATTCCTACTTCCTCTGAAGTTGCAGCTATTCCTATCTTCGGGAAAGACGATTATTTAATATGTATTACAGTATCTTACTAACTGATATAGCAACACTTTCAGATACAGCCTCATCTGTTGACCGTGGTTGCCAATAGAAAGGTGAAAGTGGATATGTGGTACGGTTCCATGCTACTGCCACTGGGGTACTCCATCTGTATGAGGCCTGGAAAGACATTGTGTGTGTATATGTACATTTTATATGGTTAAAGGACCACACACACACACACACACACACACGCACGCACGCACGCACACACACACACACGCACACACACACACACACACACATATATACATATCGGAAAGTGCAATTCAGCACTTACAAACTTAGATTAAGTCTCTCGTTGCACAAAAACCTCAAAACAAAAACAAACAAACAAAAACAACAAACAACAACAACAACAACAACAACAACACCCGACAATCCCCGAGCCAAAGGTGTATTCCAGTAGGTCATCTTTCGAGTATACATAAAGATGAATCACAAATATGTCTTGCTGATTAACATATCAACGAACGGATAAACATTTGTAAGCGCCTATTATATCTTGCAGTCAAATATTGGTATACTGTTGTCATTTAGTGTTGATCAAACACAGGACTCAGTTGGCCCGTCGAGATACCGTCGTGGTTATGCAATGTTTCGTTAGCTTTTATTTAAGTTATGTGTCATATTATTCTCCAGTTGTAATATTTCAGAGCTAGTAAGCCATGAAAAGGCCATATTTCACATACATGTAGATATCAGCGTTAATTGTTTCTCAGACCTTGAATAAATTTTGCTGTATCGTCACTACAAATGTACGAGTTGTCGTTCTGCCACTTCGATCAACACAATATGTCCAGGAATCATATAGTGTCGTTTTTCCACATGTCATGGCTGGAAGTATACAACCAAACACTTAACTCTACGGGGACCATAATGCGTGCACAGACTATTCAACTTTGTCATAATCTGTGGTAGCCGTTCATCGTACTTTAATAACATAATGGGAAACACACAGAGAATTATGACTATTGAAATCTGCCTAATTTGATTTTACGCTCGGATTCATGTTATTTCAATTTATATCTGACCTTTCAAGGTCTAGGGTTGTAATGAGATCACATGCCCACGTCACTGTAGAGTTCGGAGTTCGGCCGTATTCTCTGGTATGATGATTACAGCCTTAAACCCAGTAGTTTAGCCCTAGTTAGCACTGTGCAGGCTTCTGTGTAAGTCTAATCGCCTATAATAAAAAATATTATTAAAGAGCAGGTGGGTGGGTTCGAGTGAGTAACCTGTGAAGTCGATTCGGCAGAATGTGGCTACTGAGCCAGGTCAGGGGAATGAAAGGTATGATATTTCACGTAACATTTTCCTTCGGCACTGTGCTTATGTTGAGCAGTGTCCTGCCTCTGTAACTTGGACATGTAATTTGCAGAATTCTGAAACTGTTGTAAAGATGTATATATTTCTTTAAAAAATGATAGCTGATCACACCTATTCACAACCTGGAGTGCTGTTAATCCCATTTCTGGTGTCCAGGGCCGTGACATGGTTGAAATATTGCTGAAGGCGCGTAAAACTCAACTCACTCACCCTTAACTTTTGGTGAAAACATTTCGGTGATATTGTTGCAGGTTTAAACAATTTCTAACTAAAATAAAGTTAATGACGGTAAATGAAAAAAAAAATGACTAAAGGAAGAGGATGTTCCGAAGTAGATGTTAGACAGCAAGACATTAGTGATCGTTCACTTGCACTGATGTGAAACGCATCACGTGGGAATTTGCTCTGTATGTTTTGCTCTGTGTACTAATCGAATTGGTTCAAAGGCATGTCATCCATGTACCCCATGTTTATCATCAAGTATATGAACATACATCAATAAGGTCATCTGACATATGATTGGGTCTGTATAGTGATGTGATGGAGTGTATTGAATATGCATGCTTCAAGGCCTTCAAGAATGATTCTTGGCAAAATGCGCTGTCAAGAGATCGAAAGGCTGTTTATCCAAATTACCATTGCGGAAATGCCTGAATGTCCATGCACTACAACAGAATGGTTCATTGGTGTTCCCTAAAGCCTTGTTTACTTGCCATGGCCCAGTGTGGTGACCATATCTTCTCTTGGCTTAGTCTTTACGATCTATGTGTCAGTGAGGCAAGGCCGGAGGCTTAGCTCCACTTGGCACAGTATATCAGTTACACCCAGTTGCTTTCAGTTTGAGGTCAGAGGAAAGCCGAACTTGATACTGGTCACTAACGTTTTCCCCTTGGTGAAACTCAAGGGATGGAGCTGACACCCCGAGACACATACTCAGACCAGTTTGGGATCTGAAAAATCACCATCAAAGGTTTTGGTGGCATGTTTTGTCCCTAGATCATCATATTGTTCTTAATATTGTTTTAACTTGAAACCTGCGCACCGGTTTGAAGCTATTTTAAGAATAAAAGTAAGCAAACAAAAGGTGTGTTTAATCTTCTCGGCGTATCTTCACTACCCAGGTAAGCAGATACATAGAGGCACACGACGTTCCTAACATTAATATAAACCTGATGGTTTGGACTGTCATACATACTAACACGTCTTAAAACATACCCACCCTCAGCATTGGAGTGCTTAGAGTTAACGTTAAAACGCATACATGTTTGCCTTAAGATAAATGCACATATTGAAGAAAACGTCTCATGTTCTAGTCAAGCGTATAATCAGGTCTACTACTGAGATACCATCATTGATCCTATACTATGTGTTTTCATCCAGGAACATGACGCTGATGGTATAGAGCATTGCATCTCTATTCTCTGTTTCTCTGGGAACGCTCAGTTAGTGTCGACCCACTGGGATATTTAGCTCGTCACAAAGACCGTTATACATAATACCATTACTGTTTGGCGCCATGGATGAGATGACACGTGTGCAATCCCACATCGTTATTGGAGGAAACACGTCAATTCTGGAGAGTCTGTTTCTGCCGCGTCTTCCATGCTAAGGCTACCGCGAGGCCAAATAAATCGATACCGAGATTGGAGTGTAGCCACGACAGCCTTCACACAGCCGCCAGACTGTAGGTAGTGCTGGGTAGCCCACTGTAGCTAGCGTGGGTACATATGGGGTAATTACGATCAGTCACAACAACGCCAGTGAAAGTCAGACTGAGGACCGATATCATTGGGTAAACAGGGATCGCCATTGCAGTAACTCTCAAGAACGAATACGACTCGCTTCTTCCAGTATTCGCATCCTTATACAGCCATCAATTTCTCTTAACTTAGAGGGCACCAACATCTTATGTCGTCTGCTTTAGCCAGTGTCAGTGAATGAGCTGGTTCCTTAGACGCAAAGCGGAGTAAGCGACTCCTGGCGGTACTCTTGGATCAATACCAGGATGCAGGGAGAGAAGCCAGTGGAGCTCCAATTCATTTGCCTGTGGTTCTGACCTTGGATGGAGCGTCTCTGCTGGAGCTCCTGGGATGCATATGTAGGTCCTGTCTGGGTGGATACCTGCCCCAACTGGGATAATGCCGTACGCCGGGAGTGTGTCTTCACTGGGTAGCCATGGCTTCCGGCACCCGTCGTACATGTCGGTGCAAGATGAGGAGGATGACGACGAGGATGAGGAGGAGAAAGACGGAGAGGTAAGACGCCGACCATGTCGCAGATAGTATCAGTGTTGTATACGGGAGTGGAGGATGCAGGAAAGGGGGGTGTGTGTAGAGTATCTGTACCCGGTATCCATAAGCAGTTCTGGTAGAGAGGGGTGTATGTGAGACACAACACACTGTATGTCATACAGCTGTTACAGTCAAGAGGGGTGAGTTATAGGGAGGGGCATGTGGAAAGTTGGCGAAGGGGGAGGGGAGGGTGTACCCTTCTTTACGTTCTACTAGGGGATGTGGCATCATTCTTTCTTTAAAGCATTAAACGGGAATCTACGGTGCCCCTATATCAGTGTTGCTGTTGAATATTTAAACATGTGGTATGACATTGTACTCCTAGAACGCCTGATTTAACCACAACGGCTATTACTTCGTCAGCCACTACTGCTATTATACCTCTTACTACTACTACTACTACTACTACTACTACGAAGACGACGACGACGACGACGACGACGACGTCGACTACTACTACTACTACTACTGCGACGACAACTCCAGTTACTACGACAACTAAAAGTACCGCTTCCATTGGGTAAAGGGTCTTCACATATCTACGATGCAGTCAGTATATAATCGTGAGCCCCGGCCATCTCGTGCCATCTCCTTATTTCCGTCACAGCTCTCTTACAGTCAGCTATCGTATGCTAATCGACTCGCGTGTCAACTGCTATAACCAAGATACGTACATATAATATATGCAGCCTTGGACCTTTATTCGGTGAATGTATATTTTCTGTATATACGCATCGATATGTCCTCAGAGATCACACACTATGTATTGCTCAGTACTTACTGTCAGACACCAGGCAAAACATACGATTACTGGTGCTTATTCTGCATGTAAGAGAGAACCGACCCTTACATAACGGTGTTGATATTGTCGTCTACAAGGTGGGGGACTTGACTTGTGTAAGACGATCCCCTGACACATGTGTGAGGAATGTAGTGCACTCGTCACGACGCCTTTGATACGGTCATGGTCGACCGCGGTTGGCAGGTTAGTCACGGGATCGGATGATGCAGGTCTGGGGTGTTCTCATGGCTCGGTCTGTTTTGCACAGAACGATACGCCCCTCACCTTCACGGAGAAAGTATTATAGTAGTGTAGTTCTCTCATCCAGACTGCAAGGCCGTCCACAGGTAGTCAGGACAGATAAGAGATTCACCCATGTTAGTATCTCCCACCCTAGAAACACCCTGTTCAAACATTATGTCACCATGCCCCCGCCATACACTTCGTTACAGAACATCAAGACACAAGGTATTCTTAAAATTACATAAAGATACACTATGCTTCAAGACATGTACCGACAAAGTATACTTCAAGACATGTACAGAAAAAGTATACTTCAAAACACAAAGACACACATTATGCTTCAAGACGCGGAAAGACACAACGTATACTTCAAAAGACCAACACACATTATGCTTCAAACAAGTAGCGACACAAGGTATACTTCAAAACACAAACACACAAATTATGCTTCAAGACACGTAGCGACACAAGGTATACTTCAAAAGACAAACACACACACACAATGCTTCAAGACACGTAAAGACACAAGGTATACTTCAAAACACAAACACACAAATTATGCTTCAAGACACGTACAGACACAAGGCATACTTCAAAACACACCGTACACTTCCACACCCAACGTTCAAGAAACACCTCATACTTCTAGCGTTATGACGCATCTTACATTCCAAGACACACCGTGAAAACACATGACACACCTCAAGACAACAAGACAGCATGCCGTACGACCTGATGTACTATACAGATGAGTCGACACCTACCCATGTTATAAAAAAATATTTCCAAAGGCCAAACGTGTACGAATCTCTACTTTACGTTGAGAGCAATACGCCAGTATTAAGTGACTCGAGCATCGCGGACAATTCTCGGGCACTGCTGTCCTCAGCGAGCTGGACAATCACTATCCTACATCCCAGTAGTTCTTTTGATTTCGCAAATTGATTTATTTCATTAGCAAGTGGGTTTCCCCTTTATCAGCTGTGTTAGTGCTGCGTGTCGCAGGACGCGCTATCTCCTAGCCAGCACCGCTCATCCAAGACCAAATGTGTGACAGACATTTTTTACAATAATACTCTCTAAACATCGATTTTTGTCAGCCGCGGTGTTAAGCAGTGTGAAGTTGTACACCCCGTGATGTTCATTAGGTTGGTAAAGTGACTCGTGCGTTCTACAACCTTCATATCCTACTGCTCCTGTCTGTGTCTAACGGTATTATACAGGTACAAGTGTGCCAATATGATGCAACATTTATATACTCAGGTTATATCAAGGGTATCTTCAGCATTTACAAGAACGAATATTGTCACCTGTTTTATTTAATACTTTTAGGAAACACATCACTGATTGGGTCAAATATCATCGAACGGCACTATGTATGTTAACCTGTGATATATATCTGCCAGGATTATTACATTATATCATTTCTTTTGAATTACTTCAGGGATGTTAGGTTTGGTAATGGAATCATTGGACAGTAAATTAATGGTTGTGCTGGCTGGTAGTATAATCATTGGACAAGAAGTTGATGGTTGTAGTGTTTGATAGTGAGAAACATCGGGCTGGAAGTTGATGATTGTGGTGGTTGGTAGTAGAAACTTTGGGCTGAAAGGTGATGGTTGTAGTGTTTGGTAGTGAGAAACATCGGGTTGGAAGTTGATGATTGTGGTGGTTGGTAGTAGAAACTTTGGGCTGAAAGGTGATGGTTGTAGTATTTGGTAGTGAGAAACATCGGGCTGGAAGTTGACGGTTGTGATGGTTGGTCGTGGAAACATTAGACGTACGTTTGATGGTTGTTTTTGGGGTTTTTTTTGTAGAATTAACATTGGACGAGAAGTTGGCGATTGTGATGCTAGGTACGAGCGCTTGACAGTTGTGTTGTTTAGCAACATAAGCAATGGACGAGAGCCGTATTGTTTTAGTTTTGGTATTATGTTTTAGATTTGTATTGTGGAGTCTCAGTTATTTAAATGGCTATTCATGTTATCAGTATCCGTGCTTATATCACCTTCACCACAGTTAGCACTGGAATCCAGATAAAATCAAGATAAAGAATACAGAGCCATCTCTGTTTGCCTTGTTTCTGTATGGCTGCGCGAGGTCCTACAGTCTGCGACTGTCCCGCATCATCTCTAGTCCGGCGTTTTTGTGTGAGATGTAGGGCGAAAGCCGCTGATAGTCCCAGTGTGGAGGCCAATTGCAGGAATCACTCATCTTATGAAACAGTGATAAATATTCATAAGGTTGATAGAGCTATTAATCAAGCCGATGTGCGGGAAGACAAAAGCAGCAGGCTGTAGAGTTGTCGTGGCATCAAGGAGAATTCCCCATCTCCATTCCCCGAGGCCACACGCCGGCGTCCATGATCACCTTAACGCCGCCAACACCATGAGGCGGTCATATTTAAATATATTGATAAGTCAAGTCAATATTACCATCCTGCAACTTGGGGCATTTTTTGTGGATGTATTGTTCTGATTTTGGCGTCTAGGCGATTTACACAGTGAAGAGGATACATTAATCACATCTTTACTCAAAAAAAGAAATTCATGCTTTAGAATTTACAATGCAATATAGCCCACTACGTACAATGACGATTAACCCCAACATGGTAGGTCATAAGTAGCATAGCGGTAAACATGACTGGTAATTGTAATCGTTATCGCATGGGATCTAGGTCATACTGAGCATTATTCAACACAGGTTTGCTATTATACAATCTTTGCTATTATACGGTGTGTCACATTAAACATTATCTAACACACGTCGGGTCATGTTATGTTATTTACATAATTGAATACATGGTACGAAAAATTACAAATGCCCTGATACACGGTGTGTAACATCAAACGTACACAGCTTATCATATTGAAGAGTTCTCAATATAAAGTGGCCTCTTGCACATTATACAATACACACAGAATACCTATCAAACATTACTGTATACATGGTAAGTCGTTTTTTATACATTGTTGAATTTATAGACATTAGACGTGATCACTGAGGCGAAACGAATTCTCACGAGCATTGGTTGGCTATGTCAGTAATAGAGTTTCTAAGTCCTTCTTTAAACTTGGATTACGCACCTGCCATATACGGTTGGTATATTTACCTGTCAGTCTTTGTGGGTGTCTAACACCTGGTTCAGACCACAGTGTACATATTAGATGCATATATTCACAATACGTCTAAACATGGTGCATCACCCACATTGTGAAGGTATAATGCATATATTCACAATACGTCTAAACATGGTTTATCACGCACATTGTGAAGTATGGTGTCTATATTCACAATATGTATACGTCTAAGATCTGGTTCATCACCCACATTGAGAAGTGCTATTCGTGTATTCACTGCATGTGTACGTCTGACATCTGGTTCATCACCCACATCAAGAAGTATGATTCATGTATTCACTATAGGCGTCGTTCATCACCCACATTGTAATAATGTAATATGAATAAAGGCACCGCATGTCCAGTATTTGGTTTAATATTCACATTGCATACATACCATGCATATATTCAGCGTAGGCTGTTGTATCATCCTGATTGTATTCATATATTCATACAGTAACATCGTATACTCAAGATGCATGTATTCACGATACGCCCCTGCAGAACTTCTGCACGATGTTTGATTGTGTTGGAAAAAGGCTCAAACTAAAGTTCTCAGTGGTGTCCGGCGGTAGTGGTGTCCCAGGCACATGGCCCAGGTATGTCACAGACACAGGTCCGCTGGTTGAGGCGTCCCAAGCCCTTGCCGGGTTGTAGAGTTGTCCCTGACACATGTCCGATGGTATTGGTGTCTCAGGCAAATGCCGGATGGTAAAGGTGTCCTTCACACATGCCATATGGTAGAGGTGTCCCAAATACATGCCATGGGGTAGAGTTGTCCCTGTCATATGCCGGTGGTAGAGGTGTCCTTACACATCCTCTATGTTTGAGGTGTCCCACACACATGCACCGTGGTAGATGTGTCCTTAACACATGCCCGGTGGCGGAGGTGTCCCTGGCGCATGCCGGGTTGTAGAGGTGCCCCTGACACATACCCGGTGGTAGAGGTGCCTCTGGGTCATGTCCGGCGCCAGTGGTGTCTCAGGTACATGCCGGGTTGTAGAGGTGTCCCTGTCTCATGTCTGGTGGTAGAGGTGTCCCTGTCTCATGTCTGGTGGTAGAGGTGTCCTTGTCTCATATCTGTTGGTAGAGGTGTCCTTGTCTCATGTCTGGTGGTAGAGGTGTCCCTGTCTCATGTCTGTTGGTAGAGGTGTCCCTGTCTCATGTCTGGTGGTAGAGGTGTCCCTGTCTCATGTCTGGTGGTAGAGGTGTCCCTGTCTCATGTCTGGTGGTAGAGGTGTCCCTGTCTCATGTCTGGTGGTAGAGGTGTCCCTGTCTCATGTCTGGTGGTAGAGGTGTCCCTGTCTCATGTCTGGTGGTAGAGGTGTCCCAGACATATGCCGGGCTGTTGTGGTGTCCAAGGCGCATGCCCGGTCGTGGGAGTGTTCTAGGCAAACATGGCTGGTGACACGATGAAAAACCAACACCAAGGTCTAATACATAAAAATATTTACTTAGTGTTGTCCTGGTCAGCTGGACCATATAATACTATATGGTATCCTGGTCACATGGCTTGGTAATAGTCTGTGTTATCCTGGTCACCTGACGAGGTAACAGTACAGGGTATGCTGGTCACCTGCCTAGGTGATAGTATGCGGTATCTTGGTCACATGACTAGGTAATAGTCTATGGCATCCTGGTCACCTAGCAAGGTAACAGCATATGGCATGCTGGTCACATGGCTAGGTAATAGTCTATGGCATCCTGGTCACCTAGCAAGGTAACAGCATATGGCATGCTGGTCACATGGCTAGGTAATAGTCTATGGCATCCTGGTCACCTAGCAAGGTAACAGCATATGGCATGCTGGTCACATGGCTAGGTAATAGTCCGTGGTATCCTGGTCTCATGGATAGATTATAGTATATGGTATTCTGGTGACATGTCCAGGTTATATTATATGGTGTCATTGTCACATAGCTTTGCGATTGCCCATGTGTTCTGGTCACAACGCCATGTGGTCGTGGAGTGGTGGTATATGGTGACCTTGAAAGATGGTCTTTCCAGATTTTACATTACGACAAGTACATTGTATGCAACATGAAGCGTCCTACGATGTGAAACTGCTCCCACCATCTAGAGTCATGACGTACGCCGGATAAGCATCTCCTGCTCCCTTGACCAAATGCAAACATGCCTCACGAACGAGCCATTCCGCATACCAGTGATCGATTCGTGTTCAGAAACTGACACATTAATAATTAAGTATTAATTGTTTTGACACACAGTAGAAGCCCGGCTACACTAAGACACATGACAAAGCCCAGTGCCCCCGTGGATTGTTCTTCTAAAGGAGACCCGGTTCTGGTGTGCGAACGGTAATACGTTTATATCACCGGTACTCGGTGTGCTGTGGAAGACCTCTTAGAATGAATCATACAATTATACGGGTTCAGCTAGATTAAAGAACAAGACTTTACTGGCCCAAACGAGTCCCGGGTGGAGCCGTTTACTTAATGTAGACATCGTTGAGACGGCGTTACTTGTCTTAACACTCTCGTGTCTGCAGGGCGCATTACCGCTTACTTTACTGTCAGTGCGTCCCATTGTTCTGAAGAAGTCGATGTGAGACCTTGGCAGCTGGAGGATGTCCTCACCGGAGTAGTCGCGATTGCCGATGCTGTCAACTGTCAACATGTGTTTAGAGGCTAAGCGAAACTTTGAGTATGTGATTTCCTTCCGCGCACGTCCTACCACGCGATGTCTCTTCATTATAGCGCATGTCGCTTCGTTCACTATGGGGTGATTGTCTTCACTAAGTGTTGCTGCAACTACAACATTGACTGTTTTCGCTGTCATTTCGGTCGCTTGCGCTGCAGCTTTGATTGTTTTAACTGTAACGATGCGGTCGCTTTTACAGAACATTCGGTTTCTTCGATGGCCAGATCCCTGAAAATCGTTCATGGCACCTTAATAGGTTTTTAATACATGTCAGTGAAAATGAGAGTGCTTGCTTTACCAAGTGATTCATAGAACGTATATTCTGCATAGCCGGTAAATATGTGCTGTTGGTGTAATTTGGCATAGTTATATGAAGGCAAGGGTTGTATCATTGTTCGACTATATAGAATCTGCTTGGATACATTGAAGGAAAGGTAAACGAAGGGCTGTATCCGAGTGTGGTTGAATGTCACAGTATCAAACGGGAAGTAGCTAACATACACAGACGTACAAAATACAATGATTAGCAGGCTATGTGTTGAGTCAAACGGGGTTGTCTTCAGATGGCAGGGAGAGCTAACAGACGAGTCGATGAAACTCTAATCCCTGAAAGGAAGGTCCAGACATGTGCTTGGTAGTGAGGTCAGGGTCACCTGGCTCAGGAGGGGCACTTTCCTCCTGTATACGTCATGGCTTTCCACCAACAGGGCTGTGCACAGTATGAAGGACATTTGCTCGCCGTGGTCCATATTGGACCCTTATGGATACAGTCATGAAGATCCCTTTCTGTCCCACTCGCCCGTTACACTCCTGAAATACGGAGACAAGCTACATCGACATTGCCTATTGTAAATAGAAAGAGAGGAGGCGCTATCTAGAATCAATAACAAGCACTCAATCAGCCTGAAAGGCGGTAAAATAGCCCGAAGATCTCTTGAAAAGGGATCTTCGGGTTATAAGGTAATCGGTTATAACTTGGTCTCTACATGGTAAAATACCTGGAGATGAAATAGCAATCGTGGCATAGGTGCCCTCAGATTATCTGAGGAAACTTTTTAGAAGCCGCCATGTTTCACGAGCACGATGGTAATGATGGCAATGAAGGACGATAGCAAATGGTAATGAAGGTGTTAATAGTGGTGAGGATTATTACAGTCTCTATTTGATCTCACTAACGAAAACGATGAAACACTGACCCATTTGACTGAGTAGTTTCGTTGCACGTAGCACAGGTACATCATGGAGGTTGACCGAATTCGTGGTGAAGCAGATCGAGCATTTGCACGGAGAGTCGAAGCCCTTAATTTATTGTTCTTGTTACCCTTGCTGGCGCACAGCATGTGTTGGCATATCATACGAGTTGGCATACATGTACAGTGGGGCATGGTAGTATTATAACACCGATACATATGCGTGCGATGTTGCTTAATCATTTGTGTTACACCCAATCACCTTCCATCTACGACAACTCACGGTCAAATTTCATCACGGTCGTTTTCCAGTCTTGTCCGAAGAAAAACCGGTTTGTGTAAATGATGGGAATTCCATCTGGACGCATATCCTAGGAAGGTTCGACACAGGATCGACAGACAGACAATTCATTAATGTCTCCCTTCTGTACAGACACAGAAACGGAAACAGTAAATATGCATGCATAAAATACTCGTCCAGAACCGGTCTGAAGAATGAAGGGCTACACGAAGCTACTACAAGACTCCCAGACAAAGAACCGAGAATGACTTGATAGAGACTAAGCAAAGACACAAAAACTAGACAATCTAGACGAGACAATAGCATAGTCATAGTTTGGTAAACAAGAACAGATCGATGTTTGGGACGACAGGGTGACCCAGGAACCCAAGGAGCGATTGATGAATGCATCAGTCACCATCCTCATATATGACAGCCAAGATCGATGTTACACACCACGGCGAACATTGATCAACCAATCAGTTATTAACATACAGAAACAACATAATCAGTCAATCGGCAACATTGTTGTGATAAGTGAAATGCGGCGGTAATGGCCCAGGTGATTTATTTAAAACAGTTCACACACTGAGCCGCTGAAAACGACATAGATTTGCTGACGCAGCAAAAACAACAAGGGGATTTTCTGAATGGGTGTTAATGCCAAGCCGTACTACAGGCGTCAAAGTTTCCGCACAAGCAGAAATATTAGCTGTAACGTTCATGTTGCGGCAATTATTTTCTCTGACAATGACTGTGCCTCAGAGAACATCGCCTCCTCATGGCAATCCGCACCGTAGGCAGCAATGAACCAGTACACCTCAGTTTCATTACCCAGTCTCGCCCTGCAACGTAGCATCACTGATCTCATCGATGAGTATACATGCATGTGCATCAGCGTCAGTCCAGCCACCCATCCGACACACAAACCTCAGTGTCGGGCATATTGGTAACAGCGTCAGTCCTCCAACCCATCCCCTAGGGACACAGACCTCATTGACGAGTATACGTGTAACAGTGTCACTCCAACCACCCACCCCATCACCTAGAGACACGCAAACCTCACTGTCGGGTATATGGACAGTGTTATACTACATGCTTCAAATGTGTCTCGTTGGAGATAAACCATAGAAGCTCTCAGGAGTGAAACTACCAAACACGGACACCGGTTTCACTTCATTCACGCCCAAGTTCCACATACAGAAGTAAAATTTGCCCTACGTAAGTACTGTGCCCGATATACCTCCTGATTCCCTATTCTGGTCTTGAGATAGAAACGCCTCACAGGAGAAGGATTTTTCGCCCACCAGCCGTCTCCCTCGCCCTGGTCCAGCCATCCGGTATTGATCCGGTGTCACTGATCCGGGAGACGCTAATAATACCCGGGACCCGTCCACTGTACGTGGGAACGATGGATGATTCAATTATTCAATCGTTTGTATGAAACAGAAATTGAAATGACGCAGACTTGTCCATTGTCGAGACACTGATGACATCACTTAGCAAACACCACGTTGATGTGTATTGATTGTGCACGTTGTTGTGATCGACAGCGATGGTGTTTATTGTGTATCGATCACTCGAAATACATTCCAGTCAGGAAGTCAGTGTGACGATAGATATCGCTGCAAAGTATTTGGAACAAACTGATTCTGAGATGATTGTTATATGCCCCAATAAACATTCGGAGACAAATCTATCTGCAAGAATTAAATATTAATGTACCAGTTCAGTTACATTTTAGATCAAGTACCATCTGTCTGGATAATGTGATTTACCCAGCAGTTATCAACACTGGCGATGGATTCACAGTTTCATTGCTGTTTTACGCCGCAATCAGCTTTGTTACAACTGATTATCCCTGACCAGTGGGGAATACGTGCTTTGAGCAGTGTGAAACATACCTCGTCTGACAGTGGAATGTTCAAGGCAAATATTTCCTAGGAGGAAATACTTTTGATAATAGCATTGTTTAAGATAGTTAATTGTTATATATATACTATTTTCTGTATTAAGTTACCTTAATGATAACCTTTCATGGGAATGATATAACGAGTCGTATTCCTTAATCTTATGTCACGAGAGTACAAAGTCACCATGATACCATCTCAAAATTTCCGTGTCAAAGGTTTGCATAATATTAAAATATTCAAACCCTTTATGACATTTAAGCAATGATCCCTTTTCTTGCGAATGGTGTGATTATATAGATATTAAAGTTCTTGATATAAGTGTATTTACTCATATTCGTGTTGATCTGTCTCTCGCGGTTCTTTCTTTGTCAGGAGACTAACTTAGTTGCAATTAGTATGGGGTTATTCATTTATCTTCCGTGTACCATCTCCCACTAATATAATGTGCTCTCAATAGTGTTAGTATCAATAACGCTCGGACCTAGAGACAGCTGACTCCTAACCTGTTATCAGACACCTTCGGTCTAGAGAGACGTGATACAAACGGAGGACAAATTCCACAACTTACGTCCACCCTCTGTATGAGCTAATGCATTATTTTCTTACTGCAGCCAAGTCGTTCAAAAGGTTGATGTTGGATTAAAAGGTTACACGGTCTGCACATCTTCCATTTGTCAAATTGACCTTCACCTAGGCGCAGTGGGGCAGGTAGACGGTTTGGGCGACCGATCAGTCATGTTGAAGACTCGGGTTCGATTCTACGCATGGCTGCAGTATTAAAGCCCATTACTTGTGTCCACCGCCGTCCATTACTTGTGTCCACCGCCGTGATATTGCTGGAATACTGCTAAAAAGCGACCTAAAGACATACACACTCACCTCAACTAAGAAAAACTAACAAATCTAATCAAAATCATTTTCTTGAAGAGCGTCTCCGTATACGTTGTAAATTTATAATAAGAAGCAATTATATATAAATGTTAGAATGATTTGAGTACCGACAGCGTTCGTCATTGTGAAATGTGATTCGCTCGACAGATTCTCTTTGAGGATGCCCTAAATGTACGCCTGTATCTTGTCATCTCACACTGCACGTTTGTACTCCTCCGCAACCTTTGAAGCGAGGACGTTTTTAGTGATTTATAAATTCCAGAGAATGTGTCACGCCACAATGCGTCACAAGTGTCTCATCATCGTATCACAATATACAGCCGGTGCAGTTTGAATCATCGCTAGTAACAAGGGGTAGTGGCTACGTGTTTAGGAAACTTAAATTCAAGAGCCAGAGGGAGTCTGTACCCTACCCCTCTCGATGAAAGTATTTTCTAGGGACACGTTTTACAGCTTGAAAACGGATGGTCTCATATTTTAACAATCGCTTCGTGTACCCAGTATGGAACAAACGTTGGTGTAAAGCTTTAACAAAGTTCATATTTGAGATTAGCCTGTTTTGTGACATACATTTGACATATTTAGAGATCTCAGCCATGCATGTTGGGTAGCTTTGATAGCTGAAGGTGAATGTATTGTCCACGCCAACATTCTCCTACCTGACACGCGTTTTAACACTTAAGCGAAATTAAGTGTAGTTGGAAGAAACAACAAAGGAGACATACTAATAGAGATAAGTCTGGTCATGACAACTTTGTGATGAAGTGTCACAATTGGATTCTCTGTTCCTTGAACTCGTCATGTGAACTAGTATTGGCCTGTTGTCCAGTGATGGGCAGCTATCCAAGAGTTGACAGCTTGATAGTTCGGCAACAGGTTCTAGTGATATTGAAGTTACAGAGATGGTAAAGTCCGACGGCCATTGGTCTTGGTGGTCACGTGTCCCGGGTTTGATCACTTCGCAAAATGATTTCACTGTTATCAAGTCTGGATTGACGGTGCACAGACGTGTTGAAGTTTCTCGGTGTTAGTATGAGCACATGACATTTGTTGTATTAATCTCATGATATACGGTAACCAAGGGATACGATGACATTTGTTGTAATAATCTCATGATATACGATAACCAAGGGATACGATGGAGGCAAAATGTCTGACCCACATGTCTTCAGGGAGACGTGGAGGTCGCATGTCTCAGAGGTGCAACTGTCAATATCATCAGCAATATGATTGAGAATGCATGTGCTTAATGCAATGAAACACTACATAGCCGGAAATACTGCAAGTTGCAGGACGGCGAATGTTTGAACATGTAGTAACACAATCAACATGTCGGCGGCGTCTGATCGAGGTGTTAATGCCTGTGATTTGGGCCGTCAATATGTTTGTAAGACTATTGGTGGAGACCGTCATAATTTCGCAGTTTCTTTCTAAAGGGTGTGACCCACTCTTGTAAACCAGCCCCTCTACATCCTACCACTATCCCGTAACCAAATTCCTACGCTGTACCACTAAACCCTACCCTAACCCTGTAAACCAACCCCACTGTACAACTAAACCATGCCCCTACCCTGTGAACCGACATCTACCACTGAACCCTACCCTGTACAACCATCCCCTACCCTGTACAACCAACCTCTACCCTTTACAGCCAATCCCTACCCTGTACAACCACCCCATAACCTGTACAACCATCCCCTACCCTGTACAACCAACCTCCACCCTGTACAGCCTACCATTATCATGTGCAGCCACCCCATCGCCCCACCCTATCCCATACCACCAACCTCTACCCTGTACAACCAACCACTACCCTGTACAACCATTCCCTACCCTGTACAACGAACCTGTACCCTGTACAGTCAACCCCTATCTTGTACAACCAAGTCGGAGGCCCTATCCTCTACCACTAATTCCTAACACTACCTACTGCTTTCTGCACCCCACGCCCTGCCTTCGTACCCTACTCCCTCTTCACACACCCCACCCCTACTCCAATCGCAGATCATTCACTGCGTCGGTGCTCAATCTGTCGGCTACACATAAAGAGTTGGAGATGCTGATCTACAGGGCACGTAAATCGGTGCAAGATGGCCGACAGCTGATGGACGCTAAGCTCGTTACAATTAACTCTGCGATTTCCCCTAATTACCCACCAGGATAATTGACCAATTCGCATACTTGCGACGCCATCACAACTTGTGGAACGGCTGTTAACATTCACATTCAACTGTCTTACAGAGTGTACAAATTACACCAGAGATGGGAGCAAACGTAAGTAGGTCATATGTATATTTTACGAAAATGGGTAATGTCTATAATAACATCAAGTATTACTAGAGACAGGTCTGACGGTGTCAGACTACGTCCCTATTTGCATATACATGTATGTACCGGGGAAGAGGAGTGCGGCGCTTGTGTCAGTATGTCAGCCAGCTCTCACTGCACTCTAGCGAAGGCATGTTCTATCTTCTTTAAAACATCACTTATCCACACAGGTCTCCAGGGTGGACCGAGTATGCTGTGTGATTGTGTCGGGGTGTAGGCTGGTGTTCAGGCAATGTTCCCGGTGTAAAGTTGCCATCGGGTCTTTATGCCTGTCGTAATACTCGGGAAATCTGAAAACTGACGGACTCCTTTGCATGGTTAAGACCTTTGTAAGATCAATGACCACCTCACTCAAGTTTATCACGAACATGTTGTTATAACAACACATGGTGCTACAAATACAGTTGATATATTATATGACCCTCTTCTCAAATGCTGAAAAGAATACCTACTGCATTTGCAAATAAAATGTTAAATATTTCCACTAAAGTGCTCCGATATTGCAACAACTACAGGAAGATATTGCCACAAATTCGTCCTGATACTGGCACAAAAAGTTGTTATATTGGAAAGATACCTGCTGATATTGGTACCCAAATTATCATGAATGCGTTCATGCCATGTGCATATATTCTTCCTATTGCCACGAATAGACGTTGATAATGTTATAAGTATCGGTTGATATTCCTACGAGTACATGTTGATATTGCTACGTATTGATACTGCCACGAAAACATGCTGATTCTGTCACAAATACATGTTGTTATTGTTAGGAATAACTGTGGATATTACCACGAAACGTCATGGTATTTCCACAAATATGCGTTGCAATTGCCACAGATATGCACCATTGTTGCTACTTAACGCTAACGCGCAGAATATGCACTGATATGCACATAGCCCTGCTGATATCATTACAGATATGCGCTGACATTTTGACCGTATTGATATTTTCAAAGATAAATGCCGAACTCCCAATGTATATCTGCATTGTTACGAATACTCGTCACAAACGCGTGACAATATTACCATCAAGAAGTGATATTACCTCGGGCAAGGCTGTCTGCCAGCCTTACAGACAATCGTGGACGATATTTCCAATGCAGTCTGATTCAGTAACAACAGGCCAATATCCTTATAATCCGTGAATGTAACAATAGATATGGTTGTTTCAGCCCATCCCAATCCCCTATCAGGATCAGCCAGGATCCCAGCAGGAAGTAATACCCAGCGTGCTGTACCAATGTTTTCATAACCACAATGGACTATATATTGATTCCGTGTCGCGTACGCCTATCAAATAAACAGACTATTACTTTCTGAGTAAGTCAGTGACAATGTATAATATCCACATGGATGTATGAGTTGTGGTCGGTAAATTGTTCATGCTGTATGTAGCCCCATACTGTGTTGGTCACAGTCACCAGCAGGTGAATATACAGCGTCAGTACCAGAAAATACCCAGTCTCGACTACGTCGAAAAAGATTCCTCTGTCTATAAAAAGGCAAAATGATGGTGAAATTGAACGTATGGCTGGCTGAAAATGATGTGATGACACCCGGTGTTCAGTAAGGAGATAAGCGTGTCCTGTTCAACCCGTGCCACTCACCAATCACATGCAAAGCAAGTAGTACTCCAGCAATACCGCAGTCGTTAAACGTTTAAATTCTGTTGACTGTTTATGCTGTTGTAATGTCTACATGTACTGATGTACTGTGGAGGGGACGGCAATCCGGTGTAACTGTACAAATGGCTCCCACGAAAGAGTTATAACTACACCGAGGTCAAACACGTATTAATGTTCAAGCTTGGTTTCAGTATTAGCCCGGGTACATGTGTACTGGTTTATTAGCCTGGGGGCAATTGATAAACTTACTAAGATGGAAAAAATTAGCTCATTTTTTATTTGCCATATGGATATACAGATTGCCCTAATTACATGAAGATAATGCCATTCTTACGCACGAGGCAGTAATTATAGCGTCTAGACAACTATGATGTGAGCACCAGAGGCTGATTCGTCCTCAGGAGTCTCAGGCATGTGGTGTGGTTAGGCTTGAAACTTGAAACGCTATCTCAGACTATTCCGCAGGGGAGTTTGGGGTGAGGGAATTGACGTGCAGCTGTATGCGATCATAGACCGCCCGATTTGGCCTTCCTGGACCACTGCTGGATATTCGCAGCACGTGGAGGGTCAGAATTAATGATTGACCCGGTTGTAATGACAATACGATAGCTCCCAAACCAATCGTCGTTGTGTTTAACCAAAGACTGTGGTAGGCACAGTTGTAATGACAACTTGATGGTTCTGATATTCAGACTCAGTGTACTTTGTATTGACATTAACCCTGAACGTGTCCATAAATAACAACTCGCACAACCAAGTACATGGACGAATGTTCAAGAGTGCATTGTTCTTTATATTCTTAACCCATTTAAATATGTAACTGAAGATTTTACCCAAAATATTTATTTGTATTGAAATTATATTTATCACACACGTATAGCAGATTCGTTACATAGAAATCGTGAAGATCTCTGTAAGAACTGATCTTCAGAAACCCACAACTATTGCCAGAAGGTGATTAACATGTCATCGCATCCAAGTTGCCCATGGTGTCAGTCACTGTATTGTCTGGTCCAGTCCCGATTATTGACAGAAACAGAATGCTTGTTGTTTAAAGCCGCATTCCTCAAGGTATAGTGCGACGGCCTGTAACTAATCGAGTCTGGACTGGACAAGCCAGTGCTCAGCAGTGTATCAACCAAGTCAGCGAGCCTGACTATCCGATCCTGTCAGTCGCCCCATGCAAGGGTTGATAAATATCAGTTCTAACTCCATCTTAACGGGTATCCAAGCTGCAGAGAACTGCCACACAACATGTATAGCTAGAGAAAGAAATCGAGAAACAGAGTGTCATGTTATGAAGGTTTACAGAGCACAGTTATACACGATGTAAATTGCTTCACTCCGGATAAGAAACTGGCTGAGAATTAACATAAAAGTCATGGAGGCATGCATATTTTTGTAACTAATACATTCCGTTCCTACAACACAATAAAACAAGTGACACCTCAAAGTGTATGTTCGAAATGAGGTCAATACATGAATGGCACATGGATGAATTACATAGATATTTGAAATGAATTAAACCCGTGTTATGCCTTAGTCACATCTATACTAAACGTTGCAAGATATGATTTCTAAGTTTAGGAACTGACAGAATCTACATCTTCATCCTTCCAGCTTTTAATTATGTGCAAAACACCGTAACCGACCAAACACTCCTTGTCCTGTCTTCAAATACATTTAAAGGATTTAATACATGTTTTGTTTTTATAAATGTGCAAAAGTGTTTTGATAAATTATGAAAGCAATTACACATACACATGCCTAATATCCTGAATAATGAAGAGCATACACAGGAATGAAGTACTATGTCATCCACAATGACTAAATCTGGTAACATTATCTGAAACCTTCGTCTATCACACGTAAAGCTATAGTCCACTAAGGTGCACTCAGCTCTACAAAATTAGTGCACTAAGTAAGACTACTGCATCTACCTGGTGTAGGGCTGTTGTGTTCAGCATATGAACGCAGACATCCACGTGAAGAAGGGACAAGAACTAGCCCAGAAATTCAGATATTGTTGGTCATATGGATACTTTGAAGGAAAAAAGATAATACATGAATTTGTGAAAACTCAAGTTAAGAAAGGAAACAGGTGCAAAAGTGTTCAGTCAATCTGAACGACGGGATTTAAAACACTGCCGTCTCATGTGGCGTACCAAAGTCTCGTGTGGCGAACCAACAGTCATAAAACGTGTCTACATGAGAATTAGCTATTGGTATTCATCTCCGACAATGCCTTAATCTCAGTGTGGTTGTTACGCGTCCACATCGCACCAGTTCGTTGACTACTGTAGAACAGATTAACAATGTAGTTGGTGTGTTTTAGGAGTCGTGCATAAAATCTTAGTTTAGTGCCAGAGTACTCGGCCTCGCATCTGAATATGTAGTCTGTCTCACAGTCCCTGAACCACTTTATTTTGCCTAATGCCAAGCCTTCTCTGCAGTATTAAAACCTTAAATGAAACAAGTCTAGATTTCCTTAGTTTCTGAATCTCTGGTCTTCCTGGATCTCCTTTTCAATTAAAATGGGTTTGTTTCTTACTATCAAAATTATATATATTCAGAGTCTAAGCCCTAGTCTACTGAAAACGTGTAGTTCAGGCCAAAACACTGGGATACATGACACTTTTGTCCAGTGTGAGTGGTATAACAAACATTATGATGCACCTGAACCATATACCTTACCTGACCGTAGTGATGAAATCTCTATACAGGTCTGCAGCTCCCATGTGACCAACTTACGATGTTCCCAATACTATTACTGAACACACAGCCTGGTGACTCCGGTATCATTAGTCAATGCCATTTCAGTCCAACTCGACCACATTCAGCAATGTCGGTGACACCCCCTCAAATATATACAGTACTGTATGTCTACTGTCAGTGACATACCCTCAGCTATATACAGTATTGTATGGCTGGTGGTGGTGACATACCCTCAGTTAATTACAGTATTGTATGGCAACAGTCAGCGACATGCCCTCAGCTATACATAGTATCGTATGTCGACAGTCGGTGACATACCAGCATCCCTCAAATATCTACACTACTGTATGTTCGGTCGGTGGCACCCCCTCAATTATATACAGTACTGTGACTACAGTAGGTAACTCGCTCTCAACTATGTACAGTATTGTATGTCTTCTGTCGGTGACACACCCTCAACTATATACAGCTGGTATATACCGTAAACCTATTGCATCAATCAAAGTAAAGTCAAATTCAAACTTGTTATTATCATGTTATTATCTTATTATAAATGTGTATATAACATAGCTAGCTTTATCTATCATTCAATGCATTTAAGATGTTAAAAATATCAACTTATACTGTACACACCATGTTTTGCCGTGCACAATGTGACCTATTGTAGTTATGGACTGGTCGCTAACACTTCTGTAATAAACGAATTGAATACGTAGTTCTGTATGTCTTCTGTCGGTGAAACGCCCTCAGCTGTATAGTCCTGTGTGTAAACTGTCGGGGAAACGCCCTCAACTGTATAGTCCTGTATGTAAACTGTCGGTGAAACGCCCTCAACTGTATAGTCCTGTGTGAAAACTGTCGGTAAACCGCCCTCAACTGTATAGTCCTGTGTGTAAACTGTCGGTAAACCGCCCTCAACTGTATAGTCCTGTGTGAAAACTGTCTGGGAAACGCCCTCAACTGTATAGTCCTGTGTGAAAACTGTCTGGGAAACGCCCTCAGCTGTATAGTCCTGTGTGTAAACTGTGGGTGAAGCGCCCTCAGCTGTATAGTTCTGTGTGTAAACTGTCGGGGAAACGCCCTCAGCTGTATAGTCCTGTGTGTAAATTGTCGGTGAAACGCCCTCAACTGTATAGTCCTGTGTGTAAACTGACGGTGAAACGCCCTCAGCTGTATAGTTCTGTGTGTAAACTGGCGGTGACATATCAACCGTGAAGATAAGCTTTAGAAGTGATCTCCATGCTTGTCCTGAGAGGCGAATAACGGAATCGGGTTGTCAGGCTCGCTGGCTTGGCTGACTAACTCATGTCATCGCATTGCAGTTGCCTAGATCGATGCTCATGCTGTTGACAACTGGATTCTCTGGTCCACAATCGATTATTTACTGACCGCCGTCATATATCTGAAATATTGCCGAGTGCGGCGTAAAACTAAACTCATTCACTGACATACCGTGTATGTCTACTGTCTTCACGCAATGTTTCCGACAACTCATAAAAGGATGAAAGAAAATATATGGTATTTGATTCTCTACTGTTTACTGGAGACGTTGGCGATATACTAAAATACGACGTTTCTTGACTGAAGAGACCTTCAGACCACTGTTATTCATTCAGACATCTACATTTAACCGTTTTAAGTTAATGATTAACTGTTTTACTTAAAAGGTAAACCGACTCTCTCTGGGAATAAACAATTAACGATGGGAAGGTTATGGAAGGAATGGAAGACCCAGTGGTGACCAGAAAGGTTCCCATTGACAAAGGCTACATTATCTTTGACACATGCTGACCTGGGTATTGTATACAGGTCATTGAGATGTCCTGAGCCCTGAGATGCATTCCAGGTGGCGTTCCAGCTAGGTGTACATGCTCGGGGTTGTCAGTAGTCATTCATTATTCACCATGGCTGACTTCATCACTTTCCCTGGGGTATTATCACCAGCCACGAGAGCATCGGGTAGAATTTCCCCAGAGCCGTAGCATACCATGAACCGTGACATGAACTGTGACATGTGAAGGTCGATACTGCGGTACAGTCTAAATTTCCCACTGCCCCTGACCTTGTGAATCGTTCACTGTTGAATGTAATATCATGAGGCGATGGTGGCGCGTGTATCGATCTAAATCGCAACCAGTCGCTACCATCTGCTCTGCTTGAAGCGCGGGAATAACATCCAATGTTAACAACTGTGTGTATCTTTACAGACGGCGGACGACATGAAGAAGAAAGAGAATGAGTTCGCCTGTGAGATCACAACCATCCTACAGCCGACTGACAGTACGTATTAACATCCTTCCTATCAGGGCTCGCTTTGTCAAGTCCGCCCGCCCTGGCATTTGTCCAATCATCCGTCTGTCCAGGCATCTTATCCACCCGCATGCTGGGGTGTGATCTCGTAGTGCTGACGTCGAGGTCGTTGATGCAGTGCATGTTGCCTTTCATAACTGTGTATAATAATAGACAGGATGGGTCAGTGCTCATCTTGTGCTCCAGTTATCGATTCATTCCTCTTTCCCGTGTTTGTGCATGTGGAGTTACTGTAAAGCAATGCAGCGGATCGCCGTGACATTCGCTGTGCCTCTACTATGTGTAACGTAAGATGATTGTTAACAGATAGTATCACCAGATTATCCATTATAGTCACGGGTAGGTCCATCCTGTGTGGAGCAGTTAAAAAGGGCAGACATTGGAAGGGCGAACCCCAGCAGCGTGTCTGAGCTGATGGCGCCGTACACATGATACGTCAGATCAAACTCAAGAATCCTATACCACACCAACAGGAGTCCCATTTTGAACAAGTCTATAATTGCTTATGTAAGACTAGGAAAGCGGTTAAATACACCATAAACTTCTCATGTGCGATCTAAACGTCATATATCCATGTAGTATAGCAATTACATAGTCAGAACTAAGGGTGGTATGTCCCATGTACTCACGTGGATAGTTACAGGCGTAAGGCCAGTTAAACATTAGGATGCCTGGACTTGACCAACCAAGCTGAGATGCTATAAAGAGCCAATAATTAGCTATGAATTCTGGTATACACACCCGGTTAAGAATGGCATGTAAGATTAGAACTAAGATATAAACACTCGGTTAAGCATGAGATTTAAGGCAAGAACTAAGATATAAACACCCAGTTAAGCATGAGATGTAAGATAAGAACTAAGCTATAAACACCCGGTTAAGCATGAGATATAAGATAAGACCTAATATATAAACACTCGGTTAAGCATGAGATGTAAGGCAAGAACTAAGCTATAAACACCCGGTTAAGCATGAGATATAAGATACGAACTAAGTTATAAACACCCGGTTAAGCATGAGATGTAAGGCAAGAACTAAGCTATAAACACTCTGTTAAGCATGAGATGTAAGATAAGAACTAAGCTATAAACACCTGGTTAAGCATGAGATATAAGATAAGACCTAATATATAAACACTCGGTTAAGCATGAGATGTAAGGCAAGAACTAAGCTATAAACACCCGGTTAAGCATGAGATATAAGATACGAACTAAGTTATAAACACCCGGTTAAGCATGAGATGTAAGGCAAGAACTAAGCTATAAACACTCTGTTAAGCATGAGATGTAAGATAAGAACTAAGCTATAAACACCTGGTTAAGCATGAGATATAAGATAAGACCTAATATATAAACACTCGGTTAAGCATGAGATGTAAGGCAAGAACTAAGATATAATCACCCAGTTAAGCATGAGATGTAAGATAAGAACTAAACTATAAACACCCGGTTAAGCATGAGATATAAGATACGAACTAAGTTATAAACACCCGGTTAAGCATGAGATGTAAGGCAAGAACTAAGCTATAAACACTCTGTTAAGCATGAGATGTAAGATAAGATCTAAGGTATATACACCTAGTTATTTTAAGGACATAAGCAATGAGCTAAGCCTTACATTTCAGACTATAAGTCATGACCATAAACTACGGCACAAACACAAAGTTCATAAGCTACATACAAACATATAAGCATGAGGTTATGTATTAGACACATGCTGTGAATTAAATATAAGGAAAAAAGTATCGAAAGGACTATGATTTTCAGTCCATTTATAGCCATTTATACAGTTTATTAATATCATAATTATGATTGCTTGTATAGGTATTTAATCCTCCGGAGCACCATACTTTGATTTTAGATGTGTACATGCTACGATCAGAGGAGGGCATCACTTGCAGTACGTGTAGTAGCCAATTAGCAAATATCAGTTTAAATAAATGTTTCGTTAAAATGTTCTTACAGCTCAATAATTTGGAAAAATAGCTTATAAGAAAATAATGTGGACCTTCTCAACTAACAACTGCTCAAAGATGGCAAGTGATTTATATGCGGGATGCTGGCATGTCTTTGAGGGCTATTAAAAGACATGTTGGTTGTCATCGATGGGCCAGAAAAAAAATGAGCGATCCAATTACGGCTCATCCGTTCTTGTCACGAGGGGAGATGAAAACAACGAATTCCACATCGTCGTTTGTCGAACAGATCGGGGGAAAGACAGAGGTGTCAGGACCGTTATCTCAGTTGGCGTTATTTCAGTTACCAAAGATATTCACACTGTGCTCTGTTATTAATGCTGATTTGATTTGTTGTCATCAGTGGTCCCACAGAGCAAGTCAAAATAGAGGTTTGGATAAGTTCCATTGCTGTGGTTATTAGTGACATATTGATGTATTGAATCCCAGGTGTTGCGGTACCTTTGTGCATGTGTATATACACAAATATTGGAGATAAGACAGTGCACTTGGACGAATACAATTTACGCAAGATACTCCGATCTCGGATGTCAATTGTTCTTTTTAAAGCGTGATTATCTGATTCCCAGTTCGAAACCTAGTTTCGTCCAGAACAGTTACATCATGCTTTCTTTTAAACTTTCCATACACCTTGAGACACACACAAATTTGTGATCAGTCCAAATTTTGTTTGCTTCAGGGCAACTCGTTTCAGGTGTCCGCACTTCAAATTCAAATCAAATGTACTGACTAACATCTACATTAAGAAAACTGAGCTGATAATGAACCCAAATACTAGCAGCTTAACTGTGCCACGGTCACTGAAACCCCCTTTGCTTCGTTTGCATACATATTTAATCTGTGAAAGAATAGAGAAAAAAAGAAGAATTCCTATAGTGTGGGAATTTTCATGAAATGAATCATGCTCGTTGTATAAATTTTTGTACAGCTGTTACTTTAAAAGGTCAGACTGTATTTAAAGGTCAAATGCAACCTAAAAAATCAAACATAATTAAAGCAGAGTTATCTCTTATTCATTATATATAAAATAAATTGTTGATTAAGAAAAAAAGCCCAATAAACAGAATTATGAGCGTATAATCGCAAATCAAAATAGCAATATTTTGTGCTTGGGTTTACCTCCTTCGAAACGAAACAGCCGCGATACCGACCCCAGTCAGAGCCGGTGGGTGTGCACTCATGTGTAACGAGTCTTTTTCATTAGCCACTAGTTCATTTGCCGATACCCTTTGTTTAAGGCGTATACGCCCAATAGATGTTAAGTTCAAATTGAATATGGTCAATGATTGAAGTTATGCATTGCATATTGCCATTAGCAGACAGGCAGACATATAGGTGTGAATACACCAGATATTGTGTGTGTCCCGTCATCAACACGGCAACCAGCCTTCATATGCAAAGTCACTGATTCCTGAACATTCTGGCACAATACTCTACGCCATTAACGTAGTGTTCTCTATTAGTCTCCCGAAATTACGCACATATACTCAAAAGGAGGTAACTCTAAAGCGCTACCTTAAAACCAGCTGCCAAAGTACGAAAATCTCTGAACATTTATGATACAAAATGTGATCCATAATAACCATCACTCAAAACTCTAAACATTGTGGCCCAATAATAATTTTTACTTAATCAGTAATACAATGTACAGGAAATACACTCTCGAAACATTATTACAATCAACACGGTTTGTTGTTTGTTATGTAACGAGTAGATTATTTACTTGTTTGTGTACACAACCAAGATTATACTATTGCTCACGAACTCATACTATGGGCAGGCATACTGTTTCAAACTCCGCAAACCTATTCACTGTATAAGCGTTATGAGCGCAGCGTAGCATAGCTGTTGAAACCACTTTTCCCCCCAGCCCTTGGTGAAAATTAGCGAATCGTTTGAATTCCGACTTCGCTGGCTTTTTTTTCATTGCCTTTTTATACGTTATAGGGTGAACTGCCATTTTTGATCATTTGTCTCTGTAAGTACAAAAGGTATACCGGAAGATATCAGATTCCGACACGTGTTCTACGTTGCATGTGACCTTTAATCGTATAAGTTCAGAGCAGCGAACTAAAACATTTAGAATTCTTGACATTTTGAAACGTAACAACCCTGTCATTTGTGTTAATTATTGCTTCAATCTTTATGAAGAATGGTAACAACTGTCTTTGAAGTGATGAAATCGGGCAGATTGTGCAAAGTATTTCAACATTAATGTCCGATGCAGAAGCTGGGTGACTACCCATGAAAAGCTCAAACATAAGGCGAAACCATAAACAATTATCCCCTTTCAGAGATACTTGAAATTCCGATGTAAAAAGATAGCGTACATATATGTATGAATTATGTACCTGGATGGCATTGTGCATCTCACTATTACGTTATATGAGCGTCCTTGTTAAACACATATAACACGCTGGGCGACCACGATGCAGCTCTCGCCATTCATCCACAGCTAGTCCTTGAAGTAACCCGTTGTCTCTTGGGACGGTTGTTTTGTTGAGTAACTCGGCTGATGTAGTGACGTGGTGCTGTGTGTATACGACAACGATGCTGGGAGCGGAGTGAGACGTACACGCGGTTTGAACGGCGTTACACATTTGATACCTCGGTGATAAAAGCCAGAAGCTGGTTTAGTTTTATTGTAGCAATATCCTAAAGTATCCCAGGTGGAGAATAGGACTCGAGTCTACCACAGGGGGCACTACATGGCTACTTAACCACTGTGATAGCAAAACGTATAGAGTGAGAAAAACGTGGATTCATGTTGACGAAAGCCAGACCACAGACCATAAGCGGCTTCTTAGCTATGTTTATAATATTAGCTCATATTATTTGACGCATCTGGTTGCGTGACTGTCAGATATAATATACATCTATGTTTTCAATCATTATGCCATCGTAATTAAGTGATGCTATTGTTGTATCTGTTGCTTCCGAGTCAGGAATGCACTGACCAGCCATTCTGCCCTTGTACAACTGACGATACTAATAGTTGCTGTGGAGGATTATAGAGAAATCATGTATAACTAACCATATGTTCAAGTCGGTGAAATCACTTTATCACCTCTCCACAACACATTCTTAGTATTTCTCCGGTCCTCAGGTATCTCAGATAATTAATATCCTTATGTTTTCCCTGGGCGACATGTTTACCACTCTTCAGTCAGAGACAAACGCCTTCAGAAAAACAGGTGCGAGGTCAGCTCTGTAAGCGCTGTTTTGAGTCAGGTCTCGACACCAGGCTGTAGGTGCAGTGCTGTGTCAGGTCGAGACACCAGGCTCCAAATGCTGTGTTGTATCAGGTTGATACACCAAGCTACAAGTGATGTGTTGTATCAGGTCGAGACACCAGGCTGCAAGTGCTGTGTTGTATCAGGTCGAGACACCAGACTGCAAGTGCTGTGTTGTATCAGGTCGAGACACCAGGCTCCAAATGCTGTGTTGTATCAGGTTGATACACCAAGCTACAAGTGATGTGTTGTATCAGGTCGAGACACCAGGCTGCAAGTGCTGTGTTGTATCAGGTCGAGACACCAGACTGCAAGTGCTGTGTTGTATCAGGTCGAGACACCAGGCTCCAAATGCTGTGTTGTATCAGGTTGATACACCAAGCTACAAGTGATGTGTTGTATCAGGTCGAGACACCAGGCTGCAAGTGCTGTGTTGTATCAGGTCGAGACACCAGACTGCAAGTGCTGTGTTGTATCAGGTCGAGACACCAGGCTCCAAATGCTGTGTTGTATCAGGTTGATACACCAAGCTACAAGTGATGTGCTGTATCAGGTCGAGACACCAGGCTGCAAGTGCTGTGTTGTATCAAGTCGAGACACCAGGCTGCAAATGTTGTGTGGTTTAAGGTCGTGACACCAGGCTCCAAATGCTGTGTTGTATCAGGTTGATACACCAAGCTACAAGTGATGTGTTGTATCAGGTCGAGACACCAGGCTGCAAATGTTGTGTGGTTTAAGGTCGTGACACCAAGCTGCAGATGTACAGATGTACACCTTACACCTGACGAGTTGATACCGTGACTCTCATTATTGAGAAAATGGACGTCTCGAGGGAAATTAACCACACACTTCTCACAATAGTAACCTCAACAACAATTGTAGTTTTCAATGTGTAATTCGCCCAGATATGTTTCTGTGGGGTGGGGTTTGGGTTGAAGGATGGAGCTGGTTATGAAGTGAGAATTATATCGAGGTTGAAGGAGGTCCTGGGTGAGGGCAGGAAGCCTTAAATAAGGCGATATCTATGGTAATCCCGACAACGCCACGTCGGTTCAGGTAGCGAACTCGTGAAGTGATCTGCCGTGTTAGGACGGTGTAAATATATCTGTTAGCGACCAATGGGTGTCAGATAGGACAACCCGAACAGGAAAACATAGCAGGCAGGTGCGTATAATTATGGTAAGAAGTCCGAGTCTGAAAAAGTATTCCAAGTTGGTAAGAAGTTCAAGTTAGTTAGAAGTCCGAGCTGTGTAAGTAGACATGCTGAATTATGAGACCAAGTTTAACAAGAAGGTCATGTTTGGTGAGTAGGTCGCTGATCGAAAATAGCCCAATGAATAAGAAGTCCAATTTGGGCAAGATGTCCACGTTTTGAAAGTAGCTCAAGTTTGGAAGGTAGACATGTTGAATGTATACGTCAAGTTTGGTAAGAGGCAGAAGTTTGGTAAGAAGGTCGAGTTCTATTTAAAAAAATAAGTCGAAATGGGTTAGTAGCTCTAGTTTGGTATCTTGGCCGAGTTGTGTTAGCATGCCTTATTGATTAAGTATGTTTAGCTCACGCTGGGTTTGGGCTCCAGAATACGCAACAAAAACTCAGACTCATATCAATGAAACAATAGCAGATTTCACTGTGTCCTACTAATAGAGTTTTTAACCTTTCAGTTGTTCATTTCTTGAAGTACCTCGAAGGTCAAGACTCTCTCAAATTGTGCCCTCAAACCGTGCCCTCAAACCGTTCATTGTTCGATGGAACCTGAGGTTATACCAAGACTTGTTCCTATTCACTGTTAATCTATATTCATGGAAGCGCGATCTCGGTGTTAACGTTTCGTAATGTGTAGATTACCTTGTTCGACTTGCACAGCTGCCTGCGTTAGAATGTCACCATATTCAATCTGATGCTTAACAGCCAACATTGTACTAGGCACCAGAACAAATCTTCCTCGTCGTTACAACGACATCATGAACTGTACCAGTATGTCGTGCTCGGCATCAGCAACCAGTGATTGTGAAGTTATCATACTATTTATAACTTATGTGAACGAAGTATTTCTAAAACAAAATTGCCTGGCAAATGTTATCTTGAATGTTATCTTGAAGCCTCATGATAAAATTGATCTCATCCCAGCTGCAACTGCGTTTGAAATATACACCGACTGTAAAAACCGTTATCATGTATGACATCAGGCTTATATATTATATATCGGTTGTGATGTTATATATCGTAGTGTAATGAAACTATTAAACGGTAGTGTGTAATGAAACTATTAAATACAGACATTATCCATGTAATAGAGGAATAAAATATAAAGAATAAATAAAAACGTGAAATGAGAATAGAGACACTGGGTTGCTCTCATGTCATCTTAGAAGTCTATCCAACCAAATCTCTAATTTCGTCTAATGTAATGTTCCATAAGTATGTTCTGAGTGACAAATAAGGAGATAAATCTCCTACATCAAACATTTAGAGGTCTGACAGAGCCTAACTGGTTTCATTGTAAGGAACCTTAGCTCATCTACAATTTACTAACTCTGTATGGAGTTCTCATTGTCTCCAAGTGAGTGGTACGTATACTGGGATTTGGATAAGCCACGGGGACTGGGCAATTTCAACCCGGAATGACCTGACAGTGTATAGAACCGGATGTATATGGTATATGACCGGAAGTTAGTGGAATTTACCGGATGTGAGTGGTAGAGGACAGTATTTTCCTGAAATATGGCTAGATGTAAATGAGTAGATATGTGTATTGTATAGAAAGCAAGTTAGCCTATGATAATCGCACATTAGCGGAATATGATCAGACCTTTGTGGCGGCCATGGCTCATGTGTCTCCACACAATCAGTAAACGCCGGTGTGTCTTGTCCATGCTCTGACCTGTGTGGTCAAAAATAGATTGTTTAGTTGCATGTCATGAATATAACTGTGAGCCTTCGGGCAAGATTCCCCTTTCGGTCAAATTGTGAAAGGGTAGGACATTTTACATACATATTTCCTCTTCATTGACCTATTGATATAAATGTCATCACTCACTGTATTTTACGCACAGATAAGAGAGACAAGGTATCGCCTGGCATCGATGTATCTCCACATGATAGTCCGACACTGTACGTCAAACAAACGTCGGTCTGTATTAAACTGGCCACCTCCAACAAAACCACTGATACATTATATGTATATATTGATAGCTACCTATTGCATGTGATGGTTCCTATCGGTAGAACTCTGAAAGCTTTTGCCTGTTACCAATAAACATCCGCGATTCAGAATCTATCTTGAATGTTGTAAATCTCGTAACTGTGAACCGTGCAAGAATGTACCGCCTGGACGTATGTTATTGACTGTAACTTACTCTCTACTGAGCTGTAGCCCACTCTACGGGCAAGGAGCCTCTTTCATCTGTCAAGCATAATTTCGCTTGTGTTTCAGTGCGGAGCGGCGATTTTGATATCAGTAAGCATAACGCATGGAGTGACTGCATTTTGACGGTTTCTCTCTCAAATCTCTCCTTTGTACACGGTGTCAGTTTCAGCTTTTAACTGTAATGTTGAGTATAGCACAACTTTCTACTGCATGGTGCTCTGAAGGGCTCATAATTTGGGTATTCCCCCTCAGAGCACCACTGTTCTCTCCATGGAGGTGTATACTTCCTGCGTATCTCCGTTTTAATCTTCATAATGTTCTTGAATGTAGTGCTACTCTTATATATTCTTATATATGTTAATGAATTTTTAGTTTCTTTATTTTTCTTTGTGAACATTTATTCCGGAAAGATCAGATTCATGTGATGTTTGCCTACGTATTTTCTCTCGAATGTCCACGTCGACGTACGTGCTTCTGAAAGATTTCGATTTTATGCACAATTTGCACAGAGTTATGTCTGTTTTAAAATAATTATGTGTGTCATTTGGCATTTTCAAATGTGAAACTTATGTTTAACTTTTCGTATTTACAATCTCATTAGAATAAGAATATCTATATTTTATTTCCATGTTATATAAACAGAGAACATAGGTATCGGTTAGTATGCTTTATTGAATGTGATGTTTTTTACTGCTCCATGTATTTTGAAATTTTCTGATGTTGTATGATTAAAGATATTTTGTTGCGTTTTCCATTTAGATTTATTGGCCAGTTCTTTCCCAAGGAATATTGTTTTGTTGTGATTTAGAAATACAGACTTGTTATGTTTAAACGTAGACTTCAAGTATGACTGGTAGGGAGGTGACGGTATGAGAGGATCCAGTGACCATCTGGCCACTTCCGTGGGTCTACTGCAGCAGGGCTCACCACTTCCGGTATCTCTCCCACAACAAGCTGATGGGTGTAATATTGGTCAAATAGCGTTAAATAGAACCTAACCCGAAGACATATATCTTACACTGACGTGTCCCATCAGCTGGTAAGGATGTCATAATGCTGTAAGGTGTTTCACAGCGGCACTTGTTGTTCTAGGCATGTGAATGCGAGGTCTCTTCTCACCAACAGTGTGTATGTTTGGGCTGTTTGTACCACATTTAGTGGGGTTGGAAACATAATCGCCGTCGATCACGTTGTGTTGCAGTGTCGAAGCGGGAACATCGACTCCATCAGGCGGCGAGGGACAACGAGGTCGAGATCATCCGGAAACTCACCAAGGAAAAGGTGGACCTGAACTGCAGGAACAACGTATGTCTCTTAACTACATCGACTTCTTTGTGTCTGGCTGTTAAGATTACAGGGATACAACATGGAGTAACTCTTGGGGTGGACAGCTGGGACTGGCAAAGACCAAATCCTGATGCCTTGATAGAGTGAATAATGATCTGTAAAATACACTACATGTTTAAGAGGCACTCTTTAGGACCAAATGACACAGAATGTCATTTCCGAATAACGCAGTCCTGTCTGTACAATACTGTGTGATGTAGGACCTACAGTATGGCCATCAGTCACATCTTGGAATATTTGCATTCATCATTAATGACTACACCGTATTTTATACAGAACAGAATCTGACCTTCATGATAAGTCAGAACTACGCCATATTTCAGTTGGACCGGACTCCTCTCCACTGGGCAGCGGCCAACGGTAATGTTGAATCTGCCGAAGCAATTATAGAGGGCGGGGCCGACCTGGAGAGTAAAGACAAGGTATGGTAGTATATGTAGTAACAGTGGTATGGGTATTATAATCGGTAAAGCGAATCCATGGTCTCGGTGCATAGCATAGTATTATCATCATAGTATTATTATTATAGAAGTATTGTCATAGCATTATTTCTGTGTTTACTAGTGAGAAGGCATGGCGTGATTGTTTAGTAAATCCAAGTCATGGAGTTTGTGTTTACTTGAAGACAGGGTATGGTCTTGATTCTTCAGTGCGATGTCAAATGTTCCAAGCAAAGTTTATCACGACGATAAGGGGGAGTATATGTATGCACTAACAGTGCATTCGCATTTCCATATTGTATATCAATGTAAAGAACTACTGGTGAGGTGTCTGGATTAGGTCAATCATGTATGACTCATGCTCCTGTTGCCTAGAGTAATGAAATGGTGTGTGTCTGTGACATGGAATATGATATATACCTTCTACCACTTGCTATCTGTAATAAAATCGTCGCTATATATTTGTGCTAGTGCTTGCCTAATGTAGGTGGTCATATGTATACATCCTGGTAGGTCATTATATATAATGCGTGCTAATGGTTGGCCTTACTTAGTAAAGCCATCGTGTGGAATGCTTGCTGTTGGTTGCCAATATGGAGTTATTACATGTAACGTTTACTGATGGTTGGCCATAATAAGGCCACCGTGTAGAATGCTTGCTGTTGGTTGCCAATATGGAGTCATTACCTGTAAGGTTTACTGATGGCTGGCCATAGTAAGACTATCATGTAGAATGCTTGCTGTTGATTGCCAATTGTGGGATCATCATATATAATGCAGGCATCTATTTGAAATAATGTGGTGGTTAGAGGAATGATAGGTTATGATTTGTTTATTTCAGTATGGGATGAGAGCGGTGCTGTGGGCGGCTTGGTTCGGACACCTGCCAGTATTAAAATGCCTTCTCAACGCTGGTGCTACCCCTCACTGTCAGAACAAGGTGAGAGGAGCATGCACGATCTTTCTGGCGAATGGTCAGCTCCAGTATATCTAATTTCATTGAGACTATGCAACCACAATTTGCTACATTTGAAGTAATTGCTTACATATATGTCCGCAGTAACTCAGAAGCCAATGACTGTTTTGGATCAAAGAAGTTAGAAATATGTAATTTGTTCATCATTACTTTGTGACTGGTGTTGTAGGTAGCCCGGTGACTCCCGTTATGAATAGAGACTGTCATCAAGATTGTCACCAAGCATTTTTGCATATTTGCTCTTAAGCAGTCTGCCGGTCACGTTGTTGGGGGTGCATTAAGGCTGGATAGGGTGGGTGATCAGGGAGTTAACATCTCCCCCCGCTACCCCCTGAAAATTTCTAAAGACCACAATGTTTTGCAATAGCGGATATTCCATCAAGGAATACATGTCCGTATGTTGATATTCCATCAAGGTATACACGTCCATATGTTGATATTCCATTAAGATATACACGTCCATGTGTTGATATTCCATTAAGATATACACGTCCATGTGTTGATATTCCATTTAGATATACACGTCCATATGTTGATATTCCATTAAGATATACACGTCCATGTGTTGATATTCCATCAAGGTATACACGTCCATATGTTGATATTCCATTAAGGTATACACGTCCATATGTTGATATTCCATCAAGGTATACACGTCCATGTGCTGATATTCCATTAAGGTATACATATTCCAGCATGGCAAACTCGTCCATGTGTTCATGTTCCACCATGGTAAACACGTCCATGTGCTGATATTCTAGTAAGGTCTGCATGTTGATATTCCAGCAAGGCCTCGGCCTCATCCACTGCGCTGCTGAGAACAACCAAGTGGAGGTGATGCACTTCCTGTTCGAAGCCTTGGAGAACCCCAACGTCAACATCACAGAAAAGGTAAAACAAAACTGCATGTATAAGTGATATCTTTGTGATCAGGCTACATCTCTGTAACCCTCTGTAACATGTAGCAAGGTATCCATAACGTTACAAATCTTCAACAGATGTTTAAGGTTAAATACAGAGTAACCTGGATGCTAGATGTTTAGATGTAAATTCGATGAGCACCTTAAACGTTTTATGTACAGCCTTACTACAATCATCAGACAGATCCATAGGCGATGTTTCTTTGTTTGAGTTGTGTTATGTGTCCTGTTGCTTGTGCATGAGGACATGGCATTTGTCCTTCCCTACCAACCACTTCCCTCCTCCAGTACAGATTTTGTTTGATGGTCCCATTACAACCTCACATTCTCAACAGACACTGTGTCGCCTACCTCTAAATGCACCCCGTCAACTTAGATCATGCCTACACAGTTAAAATTTGGCATGCTTGAGTTAAATAGTGTTCTGAGGTTACGTTTCATATGGTTCAACTTTGGTATGCTGGGAGCTAAGTTTCATTTGGATCTTTTGTGTGCGTGTTTTATTCATAACATTGCATTTCATATACCTAGCTCTGGCATGCGTGAGTTATATAATAACGTGATTATGCTTCAAATGCTGAACTGTGGTATGTGTGAGTTAAGTAGTAACGTGACGATATGATTCTACTTTTATATGCATAAGTTCTGTAACAACGTGCCACTATTTTTCATACAGGTGATTTCTGGTATGCATGATTTACGTAATTACGTGACGTTCTTGTGTTTCACTTGTCTATCTAAGCGGATTAGTTTGCAGGTTGCAGTATGTATAAAGCTAAAATTATTCTTGTCTCACTAACTCTTCTCACGTTCCGTTCAAGCGACGAAAAATACCCTTTGTGGACACACCTATCAAGGTGGGATAAGTAACCATCCTTATAACAATAACATTTACTTTTCTCTGATAAGTTGATTATCCTATTTGTGCACCTGAGTTCCCCCTGCTTAGTTGGTGCAAGTTTCCTGGTTCAGTCCAGACACCAATCCAAAAAGTCGTTTACAAGCTGGTGAATCTCGTTTATGTGAAACTAGTCACATGACCACCCACTCCCCATCCCCTAAATGCCTGTTCCAAATAACGAGACTCACCAGCACGTAAAGGAAGTGATTCCTACTTCCGGTTATAATACATCCGGTAAAAATATACTACTAAACTATTGCTAAGGACCACCATGATCATAGTCACATTCAGTGAAAGGTGTGATCCTTTCAGATGTTGAGTAGTGTATAAAGTAAAAGTGCAAGACACTTTGAACAAAGTCAGTAGGCACTAGACTTATAGTTGATCGACTTTTTGGGTCTGGTTGTCCAGGTTGGCAGTAAGAAGCAGTTGTGGCCAGGTTTGGGTTTCCGCTGTGCCCTTTGCCTTGTCTAGTTCTAGTAGCATATTAGTAGGTTCTAGACACGCCATAGCCTAGTTGTTCTAGCAGCTTATAGGTTAAAGACATGTGAGTTCATTATTTAGTTTCCCCAAATGCTTACTCGTAACGTATGAGGTATTAGCTGATTGCTTAGCTGCTCCGTTGATTAGTATTTTACATGTACTTAACAGTAGTGAGTTCTTGTACTTGAAGCGATGAACTGTAATCAGTATCACTCGGGGATAATTAGAATCTCGTATTTTACTCTCAGTGCTGTAGTTAATGCTAGGTGAAGGCAGAATTCCGTTTTACTGAGTGGAGCCACTCCCTGGTGCCAAATTACACTGAAGTCCGCAGGGACAGAGGTCAGAGGCGTGCACATACCGATAACACCACTCCTCTAACATCAACGTACGGTGGTGGAGTAGCTAAGATGTGTAAACGCAATTCGCCATGTGGACCCTGCGAGTTCAAGTCCCAACTCGGTTACAATGAACCTATTCATGTGTTTACTCCATGATGATATTTCTATATTACTAAACCCGGCGTTCTGTAACTTCCTCTTTGGAAAGCATACCGTATATAGCATAATAAAAACTGGCAAAGAGAAAGAGAGCTGTGGAAACACAAGTTCAATGAACAACGTGTCCTTCACGGGTTAACATTAGTTTTGTGTGACACATTTTCAAAATGTCATGAGCTTAGGGTGTAACAAAACGTGCGTCGTATAATCCAGATCTGGTGCCATATAAAATAAATACCGGCCCTAATGTAATTTAGTTATAATTGATTCTTTGTATTCCACCTTTCCTGTATACGATCCCCTCTCCCGCCAATTTGTCACAATTTGTTCTATTTCCTCTATTTCTCTATACTCTGCATCATATTTCCACGAACACATTAGACGTCCTTTTATGATCGAGTGAGTTCTCCTCCTGATCAATTTGAATCAATTTTATTCACGTCTTCTGTCATCTGAAACGTTCACTGGTGAGGAACTATGGTATTTGGTACTCCATATTTAACCATTTTAACACATCTGCATTTAGCATAAATATTATCATCACTTTTAAATCATATATTGTAATGAAATATCTTTTTCTGATTCTTTACTTTCGTCATATTTCACTTTTATCTGTCATATTACATGGGCCGTCTGTCATATAATATATACAGATGGGGTGGTCTCATGACCTTGCATGGCATGTTTACCCAATAGAGCGTGGTGAATGTTACAGCTAAGCTAGTATAAGTTCCATCTTTTGTACGTGGCCGCTCCACGTGCAGTGTGACTGTCCGCGTTGACCAGCGACAACCATGTTGAGCTTCACTTAACTCTGCAAGTGCTGTTGGTTTATATTCAGGAAACATGTAAGAATCATTACAGTCACACACAGTGCAACTATCCCTTTTCTCATTATTTCCTATTTAATGGACGGTCCATTATTTTTATCAGTTCTTGTTAGCGACAAAATACTTTTCCCTCCATGCTTCAAGAAATCCAGATGAATTTATAGTCGCACATTTATCGCACGTTATATCTGCAAATATCAATATTTCATAAAACATTTCCCACCACCTCAGAGTAATACAAAGATCGGGAGGAACCTCGACTCTCGACTAATTGTGTTAATTAGCAAAGGCTCCCACCCTATTTTAATTGCGATAGCACGAGAAATGTTAACAATGCTGTTATTAACTAACTCTAAACATATCAATTATCAATTATGTTACTTACAGTGTTTATTTTTAGGCACAATGATATATGAACAAGTGCTTGTTGACATTCTTCGGGTAAATAAATTAGTTGTTCATGTGTCTACAGAATGACAGAACTGCGCTCCACCTAGCGGCTGAAAATGGAAACCTTGACGTCATTTTTAAACTTCTTGAGATGAGAGCAGAGATCCAGCGTAAAGATAAGGTAACACTCAAAGGACCGATCCCGAGGTGCCAGATCGCATCAATGTTAATTTGGGAAAACCACTCTACTGATGTCAGAGTTCCACCTGTGCAGGGGTTAGATCTCCCCATGTGCTGTTATGAGTGCGTCAGATATTAGCGGCGTTCAGTCTAAGTAAACTTAGTCTCTCAGTCTCAGTAGTGGAGTGTAACGAAAAGAACTGGGAATAAGTTTACTTAGACTGTAGCGGCGTTGTTTGTTTGGCCGTTCGCTACATAGAATTTCGTGATCCTTGGCGTGAATTAATATCATGCTAATAATAATATCATTCATATGGATTCATATCATTCATACGGACGGATATGTAATCACACATACAAGTCAGAGTTATTTCCCCTTATTATACACCTCCATTGTGAGCCGCGGCCCCCAAGCTGCCTTGAAACCTGCAAGATATAAACGATGTCTTTCTGTGCAGAATGGCGAGACTGCTGTCCACCTTGCGGCTAAAAACGGCCACGCTGAAGTGCTGAAACGCCTACTGCTGTGTGGTGTGGAGGTGGATGACAGGGACGTGGTAAGGACCAGGGAGCGGGATGGGAGTGTAGATGGTAGTATAGAACTAAGTGTCTGAACTTCGCGCCAGGCAACACGGTGGAGTCTGTTTATATGGAAATTTGTTTTAGTACGTGTTGGAGGGTGTGTGTGTAGGACGCCAGATTAGCGAGAGCTTACATACTGATCCTAATTAACGTCTCGGTGTTACGTTGTTGCGTGTCTAAGCTCCCTCTCAGTTTGCCATGTGAACAACCTCCCACGGACTGATGATACTGTATTCTGTGTCATAAACACTAGACGTGTATCAGGACAAAAATAACTGTTTCTCAACTTCTGTTTGGTGCATTAATGTTTATCGATTCCTGACAAGGGAACTCTATCTTGTGACGACTTACATCCATTAACCCTCGGCTGAATGTTGGTTTGAATCATAGATTCTTCCAATCTTCTTAATGTTCCCCCTAGGCACATTTAGGAGGGCGCAGCGCCCTGCCCTTTGATTTTTGCGACTTGCCCTTTTTATTTTGCGCCCTACCCTTTTCGCCTCAATCGCAGTCGTTTGCTGCGACGAGGGTTTATTTTCCGGATTTTACCAAGGGCGGCGTTCTCTCCCTTTCTTGAGGAGTCGCGATATTGTTTTTATAATGATTAACAAATTGGCATATAAACCATGGCAAAGTCAAAGGAGTTTAATTCGCTGTATGAATGACAATTCCTAGCAAGGAAAGAATCAAGAGTGCTCCTTCTTCAAACCTTCTTTTTTATAATGAAAGCTTAAACTTGAGAAACGTAGGCTCAGTTTCCTCAAACTTGTGCCAGACTCGGAAACAATTCTCCTTGGCTTTTTTATCCAGACACGATCCGTGGTAACGTCGTTGAACAGGATTAGATCACCACAGAAGCAGATTAAGACAGGATTTGTAATGCATGGATAGTATACTTTTGCACTGATATCAGTGTTTCTGTTGCTGTAGGAGGGGAGGACCGCCCTGCATGCCGCCGCTGAGAATGGCCATCGAGAGGTCGTTGACCTCCTCCTGGACTACACGGCCAGCGCCAATGCAGAGACTGTCGTGAGTGTTTCTCCTCAGCTTCAGAATTAATACAATATAATTGTTCTCTTGGGTTGTCGTTTGAATATACTTGTTCTGGTAAATATCATGTCGATCTCATATATCGAGAGTGGCTATGCGCGATGCTTAGGTCATGAGATAAAGGAATACGTGTTCTGATGTTGTTTTCTGATCTCAGCCAGTAACCAAAAAAACATTGAGACAGAATGAAATGGGCATAAAGTGTTATTAGCATTTCAGTTGACTTGAAATATTCTACAGCGATCATTAGTGCATTCATTTTAACTGTCTGAAAACTGTCATTCTGTATGTTCAGCACGTATATGTCATTGCTAGAAATGACGGTGCATGTGTTACGGCCGCCATGTCTGTTTGCAGCGTGAAGTCACTCCGCTCCACCTGGCGGCAATGCATGCTCACGTGGATGTCTGCCAGAGCCTCCTTAAATACGGATGCAATGCTAATGCTCAAAACTTTGTAAGTTGTTCATGCCTAACGTCTTCAAATAAATATATTTTTAGTCCGATTATTAATGTTGGAGATGAACGACCAGTGAACAGATTAAATCATAAAATGTGAGCACTTTTTCTTCCGACACCAAAATCAGCATGCACTCTTCACCGAGATTATCACTGTCTTTCATAATCTGACTGATATACTAGTATTATAGATAGATGCATTTAAGGCGTAACGTATTCACTTGCTTTGCTGTTTCACATTTCAGCAGGGGAATACCGCCTTACACATGGCAGCTTTAGCCAACCACAAAGAAGTAGCTCTGGTGCTTGTTGAGAATAACTGCGAACTCGATCTTCCTAATCACGTACGTTATTAAACTAAATATCTTTACTCTTAAACCTGTAACTCGAACTATTTACGTCATATGTGAGTTACAAGTGAATTTAGTTTTCCACCGCTTTTAGCAATATTCAAGCAATATCACGTAAAAGGGCGTTCATTTTACACGTATTCCTTTCTTAATGTAAGAGTTTCTTAGACAAACTTCATCAATATATTATCCATGCAGTATTCATACATTTACAAAAGATCAGGTTACACATAAATAGACAACACTTAAGTAGATTGTTTATCCTAAGAGCGCTGATAGCAGGGTGGTATGTCGCGTGTAAATTCTATGAAAATATTGACAAAACACAAGACTGAAACCTGTTTAGATGTAACAACACTGGCTTTATGTAGCTGTGTGCTTAGTACACGTGGCTCGTGTATTTCTTCCCCAGCGTCTCCAGACGGCGCTGCACGTGGGGGTGGAGAACGGCTACCTGGACGTTGTGGAGGTGTTGCTGGCTGGGGGAGCCAGCCTCGAGGCCAGGGAGAAGGTGGGGTTCCTGGAACGTCACATTGTAGTCATTCACATCGTTGAATACGGTCAAACGGTAGTCAAACACACTCGGGAACTGTAGAAACGGTCAAACAGAACTTAAACGCATTGGGAAATTCGCAAACAGTTGAGACGATATATGAGGATGATGAAAAATAGTCACATGGGGACTGCTGAAGTCGATCACAACACCGACGATTTAGGTATTGTGAAAACTGTCTTTTAGAAGTTATACTCACAACAGGAAATCAGACAACCGCAACAGGAGATGATCAAAGAGAGATCAAACACATAGTAGATCAACAGAACAAATGTAAGCGATTTTTTTCATTATCGTGGAGTTGAGGTCAGCCATGTGAATTTTCAACCTTGCCTGCTCATCAAGGAGTGATCTGATGGAATATATGGTTTATTTCCAGACGGGTAAGACGGCTCTCCAACTTGCCGCTAGGGGGAGCTTTGTCGCCATTGTAGACATGATCATCAAGGCAGACAGGTACTACGCCATAGCGAGGGTGAGTATTGATGATTATGGATGAAAAACTGAGCAAACAAGAGGGCAGCGTTTAGGTTCCGATTCGGTTTGGATTTGGTTTAGATTTTAACCTTGCTTATTCGATTTCGCCTGCATATATAGTCCAGTAGATGTTCCCCTGCGGCAACAGTACTGGAGAACAAAATGACACGTCAGTATTAAGAAATATAGCACGATGACGAAAAATGATGATTACCACATATCTCCTGCCCACCCATAGACATTAATAGCAGTAATCATATGACTTCTTTGATTCACTTCATTAAGTGATAGTTAAGTATGCCTTTCCTTTGTTAGAATTGGTCTTGATAATAACCTTGCAGCACAGAGATGCGTCTACGTTCATGCAATCATCGTATCCGTGAGACTCGGCCTGATTAGGATTATAAGTTTAACAGTAACGTTGCCGCGATCACCATGTTCTCTAAAACTCTAAATGTCTAAACCAAGTATCGCCGTGAGCATTTTCTCACATCAACTTCCTACAGGTCGAAACTCGGTTATTTATATGCTGTTGTGAGTTACCTGGAAAGTCCCCTGCGTAAACAAATTACCCAACCTCCCTGTCTGTATCAGGACTACCACGACATGGACCTCGGCTACGTGGACCCGCACCAGTATCTCCGTCGTCTTGCCCACCCTGCAGCCACGCAAATGAAGGAAGTGATGTGGAAACTCGCCACAAAACAGCTCAAGCAGTACGACTGGAAGAAACTTGCAGTCCATTGGAGGTTCACCCCCGAACATATCAGATCTATAGAACACCAGTATACAGGTGGGTCCACATAGAACACTGATGCACGGGTAGATCTACCAAGAACGTTAGTACTTGATACCTGGATGGTCTTTCAAAAACATCAGTACATGGGTAGGTCTTCCGGGAACATCAGTAGAGGGATGGGTCTTCCATGAAACATCAGTTCGTGGATGGGTCTCCTACGGGACATCAGTACAAGGGTGGGTCTTCCAGGAACATCAGTTCAAGGGTGGGTGTTCCAGGAACATCAGTTCAAGGGTGGGTGTTCGGGAACATCAGTGCATGGGCGGGTCTTCCAGGAACATCAGTTCAAGGGTGGGTGTTCGGGAACATCAGTGCATGGGCGGGTCTTCCAGGAACATCAGTTCAAGGGTGGGTGTTCGGGAACATCAGTGCATGGGCGGGTCTTCCAGGAACATAAGCAAAGGGGTGACTCTTCAAGAATATCGTGTTCTGAGGCAATTTTTACGAGTGGCCACAGCATGACCTAATGTTTTTAATGCAGGTCCCAACAGTTACAAGGAGCACGGCTATAGACTGCTGATGATCTGGCTGCATGGAGTGAGAAAGGACGAGAATGTTCTCAAACTGCTGTTCGAAGCTCTAGTCAGTGTAGACAAGAGACAATTAGCCGGTGAGACAACAACCACTGTCGACCATTATAAATGTCTACACATACCAGTCTCGATGATAAACAGTGTACACGCACCACTATCCATATAAAACACCACATAGTCTTCATGTTTCAAAATCAATAACAGTGGGCGACTATGGTTTAACTTTTAGCAATATATAATCAACATTAATAATCTTTCATGGCACAAAGGCTACTCGAACCATTTGTCATAACGCAAGATTCTTCATATCACAAGGTTTACTCTAGCCATTTATCATATCACATGATCTACAGTAACCATTCTCATGTCACAAGTCAGCACCTACCATCCTCCACGTTAAACAATTGCTATCAATTGGATGTCTGTATACCTAATCCTCTGTCTTCTTCCCAACAGAGTCCATACGAAGGAAAGCCAACTTACAAGCTCAGAAACAATGTTCGCCAACGTTTTGTGAAATATCTTAGCAGCTCCTCCAGGTATAGACTGGACATATAACCAAAGCATGTCGCTTCTTGTCAACGCTGCATGAGACAGGGATGTGTCTTGATGTGTGGATGTGTGTTTAATTCTCAGGAGTCTGCGACACTGTGAACTGAAGATGTTCCAGTATGGCCCCACTGAAGCCATTCTCGTGGTGGACGAGGAACACCAAGGGAAGAACACATCTATGAGCAGCTAATAAGTGTATCTCCTCGGTATAACGCACAATCTGCTGATGTTTGACATGGATGGTTCCAGTCTTCTTTCCTTGCTCGTGAAATGCAGGTGCAGTGAGACATATGTCGTGACATACGAACGGAAGGGTGTGATATGTTATTCCGAGGAGTGAGAGATAATATTCAGGACTGTTTGTGCTATAGCGGCGATTCCGTATAACGTAGGTTGCCTTATCTGATATACATATACTACTTGATGGTATGTTCCACTTCATTCCAAACATTGCCAGTGTACACCGGATGTGGTTGGACAAGCTCTATTACAGCAGGAGCTCCTGATGTGTCCACGTACCTCAGAAACTGATCATTCCTTATCCGCGATTTCTAATTACATCATGAGAACTGCTAGTAATACTTTCGCAATCGTGTAATTATTAGGGTCACTATCTACAAGATGAAGGTCATTACTTGGTGTGTATGTGCCTACGGCCGAATCATTGGATTGACGATCAACACCCAATACGCTGGAACCCTTGTATCTCCCTGATATCTCCCTTGGCACTCCCATGGAAGTGTCCTTCTTGTCTCCCATGCTACACACTCTCCTAACCCGTAGCACACGTTACAGGGAATACATCCGTTCAGCTTACGTAGGCAGCGAATGAACTAATGTCATCGCTTTTACTTACACGATAGTTATTCAAAGGGTATTAACGTTGGGTTTGTTTCCATCGATGGTTTGAAAGGAAATCATGATACAACACTGGGAACGGCATTACAGATCAACTGCATCTTATGTCCGAATGTATGAAGACAGTAACAGTAACTGGCAAAATGAACTCCCGGTTATGTGTCTTTCAGTGCTCAAAACAAGCATACACAGTGCATTGTTTTTGTTTGGCTATCGTTTTAAATAGCTTAGTAACTCTTGATGATAGAGACTGGAGTAACTTCCGGCACAACTGTGTGACTCCCTTTAATATGTTTATAAGCTTCTGTTATTGAATTAACATAATGTAAACTTCCCATATGCGTCTACCCTACAAGTAACCCCATACTTCCCGTACTTTTCAAGTCTACTTGTTATCCTGTACGCTAAACATATTTCTTGTACCCTAATAGTATCCCAGTCTACCGATAACACTTGCTATGTGTTGGAGACGTTGTTCGGCGTAATGACGTTTAGTGTCATGGCTTTCAGAATGATGACGTTTGTGTGATGGCGTTATGGATACGCAAGTGTGTACAAACACAGGCAGACTGTAGCGTAAATGGGAATATGACAAGTCCTCTTACATGCGAGCGAAGCGCTTCGCTTGTAAGAAGACTTGTCATTTTCTCTATGCTAACCAACTCATTTGCGCTACTCTTTGTCTGTGGTACAACACTGACTACAACGTGTACCGGCCTTCAGGAGCGCTTGCTTCTACCTCTGTGCAGGGAGATCTGGATTGTGATATACCCGTTACCTTGGCGTGTTTCATCTTGTTTCCCAATCTGCATACAAAGATAGTGACATTTGTCAGAGTATGTGTAGTGTCTTACAAACAAAATCATATATCTCACCTTTGTTGAGTGATTTTTAAGTCATGTTTTTAGATGAGCGTCGACAACCCTCTGTATATATGTACACTTCGTGAACGATCTTCATTTATTGTACCAGAACTCGTTTGTTGCCGTTGAATTTTGACATTGCTGTTTTTATCCGTGTTCAAGTGTTTTTTCTACAAAGATGTGTATCGTGTTTTCTATTTCTTGTTATTCCCGTGGGGAACTTACCCTTGCAGTTAACTGTTTCTAAAGATGTTTCAAGTTGTTCAGAACTTAATACTTCATATATTTCCAATGTCTCTCAATATTTCTAATGCTGTAAAACAAGCAAGCCGGAATGTTCCATGCATACCAGTAGTAATGCTCAATAATGTGCAGTTGTAACCTTCAATACATATTTTGTTATGCTACATAGAGTTCCCTGCTCCAAGTTGTAATTCTCCCCGATGTCAGGTACCAGTCCTTTATACAGTCCCTATATAAGTCCTTTGTAATGCCCCCCAGTCAGCTCTCCTGAACGCGCCCTGTGCCAGACCATCAAAATGCCCAATACGAATCCCAAAATATGGCTTCTGAATCAGTCCTGCATAATGTCCCTGTCTCATTGCTTCATAATGATCCAGTATGAAGGCTTTACAACGACCCTTTATCAGTCCTCTATAAAGACTTTTTATCATGCCTCGGTAATGCCATATATTAATTTTCAATATAAACCCCAATAATGTCTCTGTCAGTCCTCACAACTGCCCCTATATCCATCCTCGATAATGCTTCTGTGTCAGTCCTGGCTCCTTATGCCACATAATCCACTTATTGTCCTTACCATAATGTAGCTGTGATCATCTGTTACACCACTATATGCCAGTAGAGAAAGATGCAGTCTTAATGTAATGTCCATCATGTCTGAATAACTAATAACAACAATCTATGACAATCAATGACACATGAGCAAAGCTAGGTAATATCATCTGACAGTTTGCCATGTATGTCTATGACCCCATCAAGCAAATGATGTCCCCAAAAGTCTCAAGTCTCCTCCTGAAATAATGCTCAGGCAGTGCCCCATAATGCCCCAAGGGTAGAGCCCCCAAATACCCAGGTATAATGTCCCATAATGCCCCAGATGTAATGTCCCATAATGCACCAGTATAATGTCCCATAACTCTCCAGGTATAGTGCCCCACAATGGTCCAGGAATAGAGCCCCTACTGTAATGCCCCATAATACTCCAGGTGTTGTGCCCCATTATCCCCTATGTGTGGTCACCCATAATGCCCCAGGTGTAGTGCCCCATAATGCTTCAGGTGTAGTGTTCCTGGTATAGTGCCCCATAATGCCCCAGGAAGTGCCTCATAATGTCCCAGGTGCAGTGCAACAGAATGCTGTAATGTTCCATAATGCTCCAAGTCAAATGCCCCATAATGCCCCATGTATAATGACTCTACTGCTCCAGGTGCAGTGCCCTAGAATGCTCCTGGTGTAACGGCCTATAATGCCCCAAGTGTAGAGCCCCATAATGCTCCAAACCTATTGCCCCACAATGCCCCTGACATACTGTCTCATAATGCCGAGGTACACAATGCATAACACTGCTCAAGCTGTATTGCCTCATAATGCCTCAGTAATTCAGGTCCCACCATGGTTAAGGTTAATGCTTTATGATACCCCAAATGTAATGCTTCATAATGCCTCAGTAGGTAATGTGTCACAATGCTCAAGTTGAAATGCTACAGAATGCCCAAATGATATCTACTGCTCTGTTTATCAAAGCAGGTGTGGAACATTCTGTAGAATTCTAAATACATCAAACAGGTCCATCTCCAGTCCACATCCAGAAAATACAATTGTCTCTGTCTGGCAAACCTGATCACTGGCCACTCTTAAATACTCTGATAGGAGAGGGGAGAGTACGTTGAAGAATGATGCACATGCCCCTTAGCTTAGTTCCACATTTTGATGGATAAGTGGGAAACTTATAGACTTTACAACATACCTTAACTTTCGTTGTGAGACAATCTTAGGAACAGTAGGAGGAAGGTCTAGGATCTGTGTATAACAGTGATTGTTTGAAGGGTATGAATTGGTTAATGAAAAACATTTAATTGAAAGTATAATATGTGAAACAGCAGTCTTTACTATTATTTTCACATTATCCTCAAAGTACTATGGTCAATTCTTCAACAATAATGAGTGCTCACAGCAGTTCCAAATGATGTTCCATATTACATTGCCTTACCTCAGTCTGGTCATCTAATAAAGCAGGCTGCTGTTTCATGAAGACAGTTTGCATATGTGGTTGCTTCTGTGTTTTGTTGTTTATTGTATCTGTGAAGGAAAGGCGGTTAATACCAAACTTAAGATGGTACACAGACAGGAAATACCACCACTAACATGGTGGACATGCAGAAAATATCACCACTAACAAGGTAGACAGGTAGAAAATATCACCACTAACAAGGTGGACAGGTAGAAAACATCACCACTAACATGGTGGACATGCAGAAAATATCACCACTAACAAGGTGGACAGGTAGAAAACATCACCACTAACATGGTAGACATGCAGAAAATATCACCACTAACGTGGTAGACAGGTAGAAAATATCACCATTAACGTGGTAGACAGGTAGAAAATATCACCACTAACAAGGTGATATTGGATAGGAGGGAAATACCACCACGAACAAGGTGGACAAGTAGAAAATACCACCATTAACATGCTGGACAGGCAATAAATACCACCGCTAACATGACAGACCGAATACCTCTACTACAATAACAGACAGGTGGGAGATGTCACAGCGACAGTGCACAGGCATTGAATGTCATTACTAAAATTTTGCAGATGCACTGACTACCATTGCTACAATGGTTGACAAAGATCGATCGCCATTACTACCATAGTTGACATGCACTCAATACACTTTCTACAGTGGTGGACTGAATACCATTATTATTAAAAATGGTGTACATGCATTGAATACCATTACTACAATAGTGGAAAGGCACTGAATACCATTACTACAATGAAAACAGATATGAACCAGAAGAATTCTTTCCACTGAAATAAAGAAACAGGGATTTGAAGTTTTGGTCATTTAGCCATCATCTCTGGCATGACATTAATACAAAGCATGTTCAGACCAACAAATCATATTTATTAAACAAGATGTGACTTTCCAGTTTCCTGCTAAGACAAAAGGAACTTCAAATCAATCATGTCAATGTGATTCTTAATCGGACCACTGACACTTAATACAAGTAATCTTGATCTTTGCATTATCAAATATTCTGATATATGTTCACCTTTTGAATGTCCACAAAAAGACTGACATGAAGACTAGGGGCATATCATGGACACATAAACACTACACAGAGGGCGTTCCATGGAATCAAAACCTGCACCATTGTGGTGGAGTAACTGATACTGTATTATCCTATTGGCACTACCATTTGCCCATGGGAGCATGAGATTTCAATTCCTAACGTTTTGACACAGAGATTACAAAAGCTTTTGTGCTAATCAGTCAGATCTATTTCTGGACGTTTGTCCACGACCAAGGATTTGTTACTGGCTAACATAGGTGGCTGCACTGGGTCAGCAGGGTGAGCTGAGGACAGGGACTGCACACTCAGTCGAGATCTATTTTGTGGGGAGGGGGTCTTCTCATGCACATCCTGCATGTGTATGGCAAGAGAACTGTAAGACAGGAATCTACTGTCACAAATAATACATAAATAATCCCTTGTGGGTTGATCAATGAAATCAGGAGCTTCAGTTTGTGCACTACAGCTGGAGTCTGCTTGGACTTTGTTTCTGCTGACATCGCCTTCTGACAGATACCTTGGTCTGACTCCCACGCTGCCACTGGGCCTGTCAATACATAAGCTGCTAGGGGCTTCTGATACTGCTGCCCTGGGAGTGCCAGGGTATGATATTTTGGAGGTCCCTGGCTCAAACCCTGACAGACTCCTGCCCATCTTGACTGTCTGGCCCGGATGCTGCTTCCTCATGTGCACTTGGAAGTTATCTCCCCTTTTGATCATTCTACAGCAAATTGGACACTGGTACAACACACCCAAAATATGCAAGGAGGCGTGTCGCAACAAGTTGGCCCTGTTTGAGAAGACCTTTAGGCAGACTGGACAGTTTTGCTGGTAGTCAACACTATGTAAGGAGGCATGGGCTGCAAAGTCATTCTTATCTCTAATCTCAGCATTACACAATGCACACGTCGGAAAGCTTGGGCTTTTCTTTCTGTGGGGTTTTGAACGCAAGCGGGACAATGACGACTGATATTGAGGCAGGAAAGTTGACGTCTGTCCACAGAAGGATGAAGAGTCAATATGATGCACAGGCTCCCCATGTGCTACAAGGTTTTTCCATCTCAGCACAGATCCTGCTGAAGGAGATGGTAAGTGAGGAAACATTGAAGTTGCTGGAACGGACTTCAATGGATCCATAGCTGGAACCGCAGGGAATCTTTTTTCACCATGAACAGATGTTGGATAAGGCTGCATCTCACCAATGCCATAAGTAGACAGATCTATCTGCCTGAATGGGGTACTGTTTTCCTGGATGCTGACATTACACTCCTCCAGCATATCCCCATCTTGATCATCACTGTTATCATCTTTGTAGTCTCCTGTAGCTGACTCCTCCATGTCACCACCAGAGTTGCACAAATCATCATACACTTCAGCCTTAATTAGCACATCCTCTACATGCTTACAATTGAGACTGTCCTGGCCTTGAGATTTCTCTGGGATGTAGTTACAATGTCTGGTATTCTTGTCAGATGATCGTGACTCAGTATGCTCATCAAGAGCCATAAACGATTGAGGAGCTGACAAAATGTGACCAAATTGTCTAGAAGCACCATTCTCTGAATTTTCAGTATTACTAGAATGACATTTGTTCAATTCTTTCTCTGGAGCAGAATTGAAACTGAAGGGATCCTTACCAACTAAAGCACTATTTGACACCGGTGAACCTGACAGTTTTCTATAATCATTTTCAGTGTTTCCAGTGTTACTGAGATAAGATGTAGATGCCTCAACTGACCTACAGTATTCGTGGTATCTGTCATGGCAGGGTCCATCAACCACTTTTCTTGGAAAACTAAAAGCGTCTTTTAAAGGACGTTTCCTACTTCCAGTTGTCAATAGCTGAGAACTGTTTTGCTCATTCTTCCTTTCAGGAATTGACAACTCACAAAGGTCATCAGCACTTGACACAATCGCAGAAACATGTCTGTTACAGCTACCTGTCTCCTCTTTTACCCTTGGAGTGGCCTGCAGAATATTCTCCACATCATTATCTGTCCGGGAAACAGATCTGAGCTGCTGTGCAGTAGCATCTCCATATTTGGAAGAGCTTGGCATGGGGATGAGGGAGAGGGAAGCTGGGATATCCCCCCACACCTTGCTTCGGTCCAGCAGGAACTGGGACACCTGGTCTGAGCTTTGCACCTCATCAGCATTATCTGCAACACACCAGGACCATTTCTCATCTCTATTGTCTACTTATGACCTCTAAACGGAGTGAGGTTGTGCAGTTTATGTTTTGTACTGATTGTTATCAAAAGAAAAATGTTTATAGATGGTGATGCTGACATTGATTTGTATCCATTCATTACATTCACATTTCAACACCTAAATTACAACCCATACTTCTCAGATCAGATCCATACATTATAGGAGTAGGCATGTATAAAGTCAAACATCGTCTCACCAGTGTCATATTTAGCTTCTTCCTCCAGAAATGCTACAGTCACAGCTCCGATGATTTTACCCAGAGACTTGAGGCTGTTACAGTGATGCACACTTGTAACTCGAAGTTCCTGACGAATTTTATCAAAAAATACCTCTGCGCTACTTGACTGAGCCAGCATTATAGTAGAATCTGTGGTTTTCCTTTGAATCTGAAATCAAAATGGATTAATGGTGTTCACTATCTTGACAGTTACAGGCATGCAGATATCTCTGTAATGATCTGCTGTATCATTAACACAAAGACTTTGACATGAAGACTGGATATATTTCAGCTTTAAAATCAAAGCGAGCAGACAGTTAAGATGTTAAGGACAGTGTGCTTCCATGTACAGAATGCGATACTATAAGCACCCCTTGACGAGCACTTTTTAGGCAAAAAATACAAATGACAGTTGATAATTCCTTGTGTACATTACAGACTCACTTTAACAACAACTGGCAGTACCTAGTATCTAATATCAATTTTTTTTAAAATGTTACTTCCTTGTACTTAGTATGTTTCAACTACTCCCACTCTGAAACAAATATAGTTGTGTATAGTTTTAGGGTAATTCAGGGTGCCTGATATGTGAACATGACATAATAAAATCATAACATGACAAAATATGTGGAGTATGCGCTGTTCACATATGTAGAGTGATCACTGGATTATCTGCTCCAGGCATGATTATTTACAGACTGCCACAGCATATAGCTGGAATATTGCTGAGTGTGGCATAAAACTAAGTTCACTCACTCACTGGTGTCCTTGAGGATTGCTGCTGTATTAATTTATATCTAGGGACCAATTTATTTCATTTTTACATTATGGTTCCAAAGAAGGACCTTGGCTTTATTTTTCAATGATTTCAATGTTTTAAGATTTGCCAAGAGACAGCATACCGATATAAAGTGGAACCCCACTGAACTGCATAGTGTCAGACACATGCTTGTCAACAATCCTACTCAACTACACCACATTCTGAATCAACCATCTGGCAACACAACAAAAATGTTAAAAATATTTTATTGTTAGAGAGACAATTCACAAATTGTAATCATAGTGCTGACAGAATAAGAATATTTATAGACTGTCTGCAATGTTACCCACACCCATTCTTCACTTACATTTTAAAATATTTTTTGGGAGATATTACGAAATCCATTTGGGATGGTAGAAAAATAGAATGAGTGATTTTTAAGTAATTATCCTCCATATTCTTCACCTATTTTTACAATATCAAAAATTTCAATCCTTAACTTTACATTTATTATTTAACTTATAATACCCAATTAGAATGAAAAAGAAAAACCACACAAACGTACATATGTGCACTACCTGTCTGAAACCAGAAAAAAAATCTTAAAAATTTTTTCTATAGCACTTCAATATTCACTTCTTTCCTGAGATGACAGGAAATGGGTTCTATGAGCTTCTCATGTACATAATTGTATCCCTCAGTAGACTAATCCACAGCACTTGCTTTGAAACTTTTGCCTCGCCAGCCACGAAACGTTCCCTACAGCTCTGTTTAAACATCAGGATCATGTCTCAAGAAAAAGCATAATAGACCTGGAACATCTAACAGAGAGCAATGAAAAAGGAGTCAAGTGAATAACTCACATGTCAAACAGACCCCGAAGCAAATATATCCAGAAGTCTAGGAATTGTAGCAAGTCTAGATCTCCACAGCTTCTGAAAATGAAGAAAGTCTCTGTGCTCCTTCTTATTGTCTTCATTTAAGAACTTTTATTTTCTGCAAAATATCTTCATTTCAGAGACTAGCAGTTGGTCTATGACTCCACATCATTTTGAATCTTTAATGCAAATTTCTTAACGCACTGTTTCAGTCAAAATCTGCTTAAAAGACACATCCCTGTAAAAAAAAAGATTTCCTTTGAACCAATTGTCTAAATAACCAAGATCATAAATTGTTGTGTAAAATATGTTATATTTGGGATTGCACTTTCTTTGTAAAGTACAAATTTTAGGGGGTGGTGGGGTAGTCTAGTGGTTAAAGCGTTCGCTCGTCACGCCGAGGACCCGGGTTCAATTCCCCACATGGGCACAATGTGTGAAGCCCATTTTCTGGTGTCCCCCGCCGTGATATTGCTGGAGTATTGCTAAAAGGGGCGTAAAACTAAACTCACTCACTCACTCACAAATTCTAGCACTTTTTAGAGTCAAGTCGCATCCAGGATTCAAACCCACACCCTCTGAGTCAGACACCTAATCACCAGCACATGACTGTTGTGAACAAGCAAACCTTAACCAAAACACACAGCTTTAATTTGGGAAAACACTGCAAGCATAGAGAGGTTTTCATGGAAGGAACAAGCATCCCATTGCCAATGCTCTGCAAAACATTCAGTTGTGTTGATAGTGTTTTTCACAGTTTCCTTTTTGTAGAAAATGTCTGAACAAATGCAATATTTGTTATACTGTAATAAGCTGCAGATTTATCTGTAGCCCTACATAAAGTCCAACTTAATGTTTTAGAGTTTGTTTGTCTATTGCCATGCAGCAATATTGCAGCTATATGGCAGTGGTCTGTAAATAATATTATGCAGTCTGGTGCAGTCAATCCAGTGATCAAGAACATAAGCATCAATCTATACAATTTGAATATGATAACTATCAACCAAATATCAACCAAACCAGCTCGCCTTACCACCCAATCCATTCAGTTGCTTTTACCACAAGCATAGTTGAATTTCAGGAAGACCAATTCCAACCAAGATCTTCACTGGGGTTATGTTTCTGGGTGTGAGACTTTTTGTTGAGCATTTTCTTCGTTCTCGTCTTTATATTTGACATCAGCACCAAATTTGCAAAATCATGAACTATGAACTGAACTGAACTACTTTGAATGAGAATGAGTCGAATAAGCTTAGGCCATTAATAACTGATCTGAGACCAAATGATGGTCTAATGAAAAGGAGCATATACAAGAATAAAGAGGGGTTTGGTTATTTACCTATTTATTTATATATTTATTTGCTTATTTCATTATCTGTTGAAAAAATATACGAACATCAGCTGGGAAATTAACGTAAATGAGCCGATGTGATATACATACATATTTATCTCAGTAACTCTGGCATACACTGGTCACATAAGCGTACAGGTCCCTTCATCACTGACATCACTTCTGTGTCCAAGCGTTGCTGTTGCAGTTCAACTGTTCATGTTGCATATAATCTGCTAGCATCAGACAGGATGCGTGTTACGATGTCGGTACTGGAGCAGAACAAATAAATCTTATATATGTATTCTCTCGTACCTGGTATATGGTTATATCTTGTGGCTAAACTGGATCATCACGAATACATGATACACTGACTCCTGTTTGTCGTGAAATTAGTTTCCGCATCTCAGAATTTATCAAGGGGCATAACTCTAACATACTTATCTCAATCGGTCACTTGTCTTGCTGTGCCTTTTTCGAAAGGAGAACCCCTTACACCATCATCAACGGCTGAGTGAGCGAATATTGCTGTAAGACGCACACGTAATGATACCTTAAGTTTTAAGGCTAGTTGCTATTCTTCTTTTAAAAACCAAAAAAAAAAAAAACAAAAACAAAATAGGAATTGTAAACAATTAATTACCAATAATAAATAGGGGATGCGAGTATAGTATTATGTTTATTACTCTTCAAAATAAATTGATGGAAAATGACTACAGCGTGACGAAATTGATCTTTCTGCCGAATCAGTAGCAGGCATATCAGTATTGTGACGTCATAACCATTATGACCTCAGACGTTCGGCATCACGCGATCTTATTACACATTGTGCAATGACTTTGTATACTTAATCGACACTAATATTTTTTCAACGGGTGACTAATAACTTGGAATTGTTACCATAGGGTGTGATATATCCGAGTTCACGCTCACCAGTGTTGTCTATACGTATCCCGGAGGCATTAATGACGTCATTCGTTTATTCTTATCGTGACGTAAAGTTGAAATCATGTAACACTCGGATCGTCATAGTTGATAGTTCACGTCATTCTGCTGGTGTAGTTTCCTCAGATGGCCGTTGACCAATCTGACACATGACTCGTAAAATCCTTATGTCGCGCACAGATCAACTGGTACACTCCTCTCTGTTTTATTACACAGTTTTACTGTATCTAGGTGCCTAGATACAATTTGAGCAGTAAACCCGATGTAGAGTGCATATCACGTTGTAGGGACCACAGAGATCCGGAAATTGGAAATAAAATGGCTTTTATCCAGTGTTATACTCACGGGCAAATGAAAATGTATATGTGTGGGATTATTTGTGTATAAAGCAAAATGTATTTAATGGAAATGCCACGTTTTTCAGTTTAATGAATCAATGGTAAAGGGTGTTCAAAGCAAACAGCAAGGGCATACTGTAGAAGCCCGATACGTCATGTATGCAGTGTACGAAAATAGTTTCCAAATCTGGCTTGCCATTTGGGCTAGCTATGCCTGAAAGTTACTAGCCCACACAGTAATTTACTAACCCCATCAAGTCAACCGCAGACACTGGTTTCATTAACCCCCTGGATGCCGAGTTTTTTTTCAGGCGCACATTTTCATAAAGTTTGAAAAGTGAACGTTGTGCGAGATTTGCGCTCGCGTGGTCCTGGATCTGCGTACGGCTATGAAATTGCACAGACATGTAGAATATTTGATTTCCTATCCGTTGGTATAAATATAATTGCGGCTACCTAAGGGGTTGGAGAAATAGACACTGCTAAAAGTTGTCCAAAACTTTTGTGTGTGTTCAAAAACAGTAAATTTCTCAGTTTTTTATCGTGCACCAATAAAAGCACTCTGCTACGATTTTTTTAATTTGGCATCTTTACGGAAAGTGTGAGCGAAGAAAATACAGCTTGATATCTGAATGACATAAATGTATATGAAATGGATGTATGTGCTAATGCATAACGTCATACTCACAAAATCAAAAATGACCCGCAATAAATGTCAAAAATCGATTTTCTACTATGACGTCAAACGTCGACAGAGAGGTCATGCACGTATAAAGATAAGGGGGCATAACTCAGCTATGGTTTACATTAGGTCAATGTAACTCCGATCACATGGAGAGAATTTGCTGTGGATATGGACAGTATATTTTCGTGATGTTTTGTTCACAGTGAACCAAACTATTCCAATACAAATTTCCCCAATGTGAGAGGATACCTTTTGGTAGTTTCACAATTTGTAAGAAAAGATGCAAGTGTACTACATCAAAAATCAGGCAATAGCGATTTGGATGTCCCTATCCGATACATATTTTAGTTCTTAGATTCCCATATTCTCCTGTTTGTGTATATGTATTTTTATTAATTTTCCGTCATTATTAACGGAGTAACAGCCACATTTTCAAACGTAATGAAATAACTGAAAATAATGCGACATTATATTTGATGTCACGGCATGTTTTGTGCATTTTGTGACGTCGGAAAAAGACTACTCTGGTTGCTGATTAGTATATATCTAACCTAATTTGCACTCAATGTGTAACAGATCTCGGCTTCTGTGTCAGAATTCAACACGTTTTAGCCAAAATATAAAATGAATGGTTTTATCACTGAAATAGTTTCCTGAACTTATCAACAATTACACGGTTTTACTACATATCTTATTGTGAGTAACACGCGCACCTGCCTAGCATCAATTTAGCATAAATGAAAATTTCACAACACCTGAATATTCATTGAGTATTTATTTAGGAAAAAGACTTTTCTTCTCATGATTATGAAATCAATTCCCTTCATAAGTATGCAACGAAAGGTACAAAGAGATCGCTTTTTCAGTAAAGAAGTATTAGAAAATGGACGTAATGCTTGTCCAAATTAAGACTTGACCTGATGTATATATTTTTAACAATTTCCGTATGAATATTGTTTGAGTTAGACATTCTGCCATCAGATATATTTTAATCGCATTTGAATTGACTTTATTATCGAAAAACAATGATAATGAATCATGAAACGTTTTTGACAAAATCGCACTTGGCAATCAATATTCATAATAGTTTTGTCTATAAAAACGACACAAACCAATACAATGAACAAGACAATTCCTTTAAACAGTAGTATGTGTGCCCCTACATTTGATAAAATGTACAAATCATTTTCATTAATATTATCCGTTCTACTTATAAGTTGGAATTAAATCGCTGTTTATTAACCTGTTCGTATGAAACTGCAATATTTGTCCCAACGTATTGAACATTGTACATCACAGTTGAGTTAACTAAAGCACATGTTGCAGTAATGGCTACGTGTGATCTTCCAACACTTGTGTAGAGGCTTAAAATGTGGTATAATACACTTACTGAGTCAATGTCCCATATAAATATTATTCAAACAATCAAAAGCTTTCAAAGAATAAAAACGGATACCTTATATCCACACATGCTATGGTGTTGAACATGGATATATGTAGATGCTGAAATCAATTTCATGAAAAAATATCTGAACGATGCCCAAAATATACACCACAATACTAAAAGTGCAATCGGAATGGTATGGGCATTGTGTTTGCTCTTGTTCAACCGACCTTCACCTCAAAGACATTGCCTAATATGTGCAACAATGTTGACGTGTGACATCACTACCGATGACCGATTTCTTTCAAAATGGCGGCTTCGCTGACAAGGGTGCACAGGATTTTGCGACGACTTTTTGCTTGATTCAGGGATCTTTTGTATATAAATGTGAGATGTAAGTAATCAGAATTATTCTGACTATCTGTGTATTGTGATATGTTCTTATCGTTTACATTGTAAATGACTGAACAAGCCAGAAATGCCGATAAGTACCGTTGTCGTTCTGCGTGATTTTGCGTCAGTCATGGCGTCACGCTGCACTAAAAGTTTGACAGTTTCTTATGAATTACCAAATTATTTCATTGTATCTATTTTCAATTTGCTATTTTTTGCCACGATACTCTTCCCCTGAATATACTAAGCGTATTGAGCCATTGTAAGCAATGATTAGAGGGCTGGATGTTGGAAAATTTCCGAAAATGCTACGCAATGTAAAATTGGAATTTTTCTTTGTTTACATTTCAGTCAAGCGCTGTCTTTCGAGCACAGCGTTCGTTTTCATACAAAATATATTTCGTTTCGTTTTGTCTAGACAGTTGGTATTGGTGACAAAGACCATTTGTAATTTGATTCTAAGATGCTTGGGGAATTCAATGATGCATTTGTCGCAGCTAACAATGAAGTATACATGATATAATAGGCTTCTCAATACCGGCCTTCTCGAAACGTGATTTTGTAAACACTATCCAATATGGCGGAAAGCGCACTTCGGCGTTCGTGTAAGTGTATTTTCGAAAACATCCCAACCGATTCTGGGTACATCGGTGACGTTTCAGAATTATCATTCCTGGTTACATGAAAACTTGATATCAGTGATCATTAATATGCTATTTTTGAAATTCATTACTCCCAGTAATTATCCGATTTTCACATTTCAAAACATACTGCAAATAATGCTGTGAATCTCGATTTTGTACAGTTTGAAAAATGGCGACATTTACGATGAAGCCTATTTTGAAAAGCAATTTTAAGCACTTTAGCTTGGTCTAAGATAATAGTGGATGGTATCAAGAAACTGGGAATTTTCCGCAGAATTCAAAACTGTGAAGTATTTATATATGCGTGGTATATTTAGAATTTTATTGGACTTCCAAGTGAGGTATGTAGAGGAAGGACATATATGTCCCTGTGGCATCCAGGGGGTTAACCTCCTGGATGCCGAGGTTTTTTTCAGGCTCACATTTTCGTAAGGTTTGAAAAGTGAACGTTGCGCGAGATTTGCGCTCGCGTGGTCCTGTATCTGCGTACGGCTATGAAATTGCACAGACATGTAGAATATTTAATTTCCTATCCGTTGGTATAAATATAATTGCGGCTACCTCAGGGGTTTGAGAAATAGACACTGCTAAAAGTTGTCCAAAACTTTTGTGTGTGTTCAAAAACAGTAAATTTCTCAGTTTTTTATCGTGCACCAATAAAAGCACTCTGCTACGATTTTTTTAATTTTGCATCTTTACGGAAAGTGTGAGCGAAGAAAATACAGCTTGATATCTGAACGACATAAGTGTATATGAAATGGATGTATGTGCTAATGCATAACGTCATACGCACAAAATCAAAAATGACCCGCAATAAATGTCAAAAATCGATTTTCTACTATGACGTCAAACGTCGATAGAGAGGTCATGCACGTATCAAGATAAGGTGGCATAACTCAGCTATGGTTTACATTAGGTCAATGTAACTCCGATCACATGAAGAGAATTTGCTGTGGATATGGACAGTATATTTTCGTGATGTTTTGTTCACAGTGAACGAAACTATTCCAATACAAATTTCCCCAATGTGACAGAATACCTTTAGGTAGTTTCACAGTTTGTAAGAAAAGATGGAAATGTACTACATCAAAAAGCAGGCAATAGCGATTTGGATGTCCCTATCCGATACATATTTTAGTTCTTAGATTCCCATATTATCCTGTTTGTGTATATGTATTTTTATTAATTTTCCATCATTATTAACGGACTAACAGCCACATTTTCAAACGTAATGAAATAACTGAAAATAATGCGACATTTTAGTTGACGTCACGGCATGTTTTGTGCATTTGGTGACGTCGGAAAAAGACTACTCTGGTTGCTGATTAGTATATATCTAACCTAATTTCTACTCAGTGTGTAAAAGATCTCGGCTTCTGTGTCAGAATTCAACACTTTTTAGCCAAAATATAAAATGAATGGTTTTATCACTGAAATAGTGTCCTGAATATATCAACAATTACACGGTTTTACTACATATCTTATTGTGAGCAACACGCGCACCTGTCTAGCATCAATTTAGCGTAAATGAAAATTTCACAACACCTGAATATTCATTGAGTATTCATTAAGGAAAAAGACTTTTCTTCTCATGATTATGAAATCAATTCCCTTCATAAGTATGCAATGAAAGGTACAAAGAGATCGCTTTTTCAGTAAAGAAGTATTAGAAAATGGACGTAAAGCTTGTCCTAATTAAGACTTGACCTGATTTATATCTTTTTAACAATTTCCGTATAAATATTGTTTGAGTTAGACATTCTGCCAACAGATATATTTTATTCGCATTTGAATTGACTTTATTATCTAAAAACAATGCTAATGAATCATGAAACTGCTAATATGATGAACATTATCAGGCCATAATCTTGCATGATTTGAAAGAGTATCACATCTTAACAAGTCGGAGAGGGTGATATATTTACAAAATGACCCCATGAAATTTCACTGGCCCAACTGGATGTTACCTAGCTACTGGCTAGCGGGCCGGTCGCTATTTTGCATGCGGCTCATACAGCAGTAGAAGAGTGCCCATTGTGTTCATAATGTCGCCCTTTGATGTCTATGGGCTCTAATACTGGCAGCAGGCAGTCTTCTTGCTACTGTCTATCTACACAGGTGATTCGATCATGACAGTCCACAAAATTCACCATCTTTATGCATATCATATGTATCCAATATATTAAGACAGTTTGCCAGTTTGCCAGTTGTCAATAAAACACAATTATTGATGTACGTGGGAAATACTGTGATATTGAGTTCCTGCTGTAGGAATAATCTTGCCCCTACTGCTAGTACATATACACCTGGGGATATCTTAAGTACCATCGGTTACACTGGCTTCTTTGAATTTGGGTTAGCTGCATGAGATTCAAGCATGTCTATATCTATGTGAATACTAATATGCTTTGTACAGAATAGATCACGCCCCCCCTCTCAGACTTCACCAAAAGAAAACTGACAGGAGCAGTTCAAATCCACCACCTATGCCTGAAGCCTGAATCAAAAGGGATCACGGATACCTTATTCAATCCATCTACAGTGAATTGATAAAGACAGCAGAACAATTCAATTCAATATCAGTAAATCAATCAACTAATTAATCCCATCTGCTATGAATATCTAGTTCCGGCTCCTTTGGCTTCCTCCTATTGTTATTCCATTATCACCTGTTCCATTGTTGTTGTTTTTATTCCCTTTTCATGTATTCCCCCTTTATTTTCTTGATACTTGAATACAAGTTGGATCTGTGCTGTATCACTTCACTCTTGCTGGACAAGCAACATCACATAATAATAAATGCCAATCAAACAGATCACTGTTCTCACACAAACATTATGATCGGCAGGTAGGGAACTATCGGTAATGAATCCAAACATTGATGATGCGCAAGAAGATTGCTGTCTTTCAACTGTTGCCCATCTGACTTTTGCCACTGCTGAGTAAGTGAGTGAGTGAGTTTTACACTGCACTCAGCAATATTCCAGCTATATGGAAGCAGTCCATAAATATTTTAGTCGGGACCAGACAATCAAGTGATCAACAGCATGAGCATCGATCTGCGCAACTGGGAACCGAATACATGTCAACCAAGTCAGCTAGCCTGGCCACCCGATCCCATTAGTCGTCTCTTACGACATGAATAGTCACCTTTTATGGCAAGCATGGGTTGCTGATGGCCTATTCTACCCCGGACCTTCACGGGTCACCACTGCTGAGTCCTTGATCCGCATCGTAATGAGCATGGACCCCTCTGTGTGCAGTGGGTAACATGCACACACAAGTATATATTTGCACATGCATGAGTAGCTATATATTTGGAATAATTTTCAACATGATGTAAACCTCATCAAAATTATGAAGCAATAACACTTTCACAACTCTACCATTCCACAACCTCTTCTTAGAGGTAACTAAGGTAACTTACAGTCTTAGTTCAAGGAGAACTTGACTGAAAATTGTGTTGAAATAAAATGGTGAACAATCTGAGGATGAAAAATATCATTTTATTTTTCACTACATAATTACATACCATATAAAACACAATATACCAACAATTGTATAGATGTAATATAGGTAACTTGTACAGAGCTGTCCCCGTACACACAACACACATAACGCAGATAGTTCAGAAGCAGTCGTAGGGATAACAGTGTTCTAGGTCTGTGTTGAACTATGGCAGTTACAACAGTCATAGGGTAATGCTCGCTCTGTACAGCTGGTTTCATTCCATACTGAACTTCAGATTGCTGCATTGAGAATCCAACAGTATGCTAGAACTAGACAATGCATAGTGTACCACTGTTTGAAGCATATACACTGCTTGCTGGGCATGACCCATGAGACGGGTAGTGTCCATATGGTCATCCTCTCTGACCATGTGGTGCTACCCCCAGACAAACTGTAAGTTGTGGGGACCTATTGCTGGCTGACAAGAGCTGGAGTTGGAGACACAGTGAAGCTCTTTTGACATATGAATATATTTTTGCATGACAAGAGTCATAGTTAAAAGACACAATAAAACATTTTCTATACAAACTGTAACTGTGTCTCTCAATATGAGAACCAACTAAACACATGACTGCCAAAAGCATCTATTGTGGAAATATACAGTAGCCCTATAAATTTTATTGACATGAGTAACCAAGGTTAACCTTGATAAACAGATAAACAAGTGATGGATAGCATGAACAAAGATCCATACTTGTGATCTATTAATATCCAAACTACCATTTGCAAGTGTGCCAATAAACCATGGTGACAGCTGGTCTCTGACATGTGCACTGCGCATCATCTACTACACTGTGACAAATTGGATACAATCTTCACAAAACAAAAAACATGGATGAAATTACATTTAAAACAAGCTTTGTTTCATACAGCTATATACTAACACTGTAAAGGAAACTGGAAAAAATGAGGACATTTGTTCACAATAAAGATGATGATCATGTTACTTCCTCTTACTGTTTTCATTTCTCCAACTCCTTGTTTTCACCATGTACAAATACTGTATCTGTAAATAGATCTACATACACATAAAGGGTTAGTAACATACAGACAATAGAATACATCATGTTTCAAATCTGACCTGGACCACGACATACAACACATCTAAAACAGGATGTTCCTAAACTTCTGTAAGCCCCATTGCACTCTGAAACCACTGTCATATCTCAGCTGAACATTGAAATCACAGTCTGTATCTTCTTCTCAAAAGAAGTCTCTTGTTTTATGATCACTTGGTCACTGTCTGTTTGAAAAATTGCTATACACAGATATAAATGTGTAACATATACATATATATGCAACAACACAAATAATATTCATATAACCATTAACATCATTATTATAAAAGAATTTCAACGAGCATGTACTCATTTGATCAAGTCATCTGCTAAAAATGTATTAATATTACAAAGTGACAGTTTATTAGGAGATAAACACACTACCTTTTCAATTTTGAAATTACTGTTAACTGTGATGTGAAGTAGGAAATAGGCAGAAAAGTCAGAAATAGTCAGGTTTAATTTCAATCTCTCTGTTGTCCCCAAAATTTGAAACGTATCATCTATAACATCTAAGCCCCAAGTCTTTTTGCCACACTTACTTGATATCCTGTATATAAACACAAGTTGTCTTCATGTGACATACATCATTATTATATACATGTATTGCCCACCAATAATGGCCAGGAAATAAATACTTTTATACAAATATGACATTCTGAACATCACAGGTTCCATATTGGCTGTTCCAATCAGAAGCTGTTATCGTGATGTTGTGCTGATCATGGAGTTATTCTAAATATCAGGGCTAAATATCTGCCAAATAAATACAACCTATTCTGACTTACTAAACTGTAACACACACCTGAGGCTTGAACAACACAGATCAGCACTAGGGATTCTTGGATGCTGTACATCAATTCAAGTATGAGTAGGGCACAATGTACTGTTTGAAGATTTCCTGATGACAGGATCTCCACAATCTGATATCAGTATCAGAAACATTGGAAGCTATCCTGCACATATACATGAATATTGTTTTCCATTACTGGACCTTATTAGCCCTATGAGCGATGAAAACAACTAAACACAGGACAGTAGAGAACATACATGAAACCAAGAATATACTGTGTGCTGAGCAAATAGCAATTATGCCATCAATACAATGTGTCAACAGTGATGTCACACGTACAATGTGTCAACGATGATGTCACAGGTTCAGTGTGTCACCAGTGATGTCAGATGTACAACGTGTCAACTATGATTTGACACATACAATGTGTCAGCAATAATGTCTCACTTATACTGTGATAACAGTGATGTCACAGGTCCAAAGTGTCAACAGTGATGTGGCACTACAATGTGTCAACAGTGATGTGACAGGTACAATGTGTCAACAATGCTGATTCTGATATTTCTCGGTATGGAATTACAATATCAGTTTATCAAAGATGCAAATTCAGCTTTGAAAATGGAAAAATAATGCAATGAAAACAACCCGAGAAAGTTCAAATGATTTACCACTGAAAAGTGGTTTCAACAGCTATGCTGTACTGTGCACACGATGTATGCGTAACAATTAGGTTCACTGCAAATTTAAGCTCATTCAGGCTGCCTAGATGGTTCATTCCCAAATAGTCGACTCCTAAAATACTGCATGTGATGCATGCAAGGGTCATCGTTGGAGAACAAAAGATGTTTCTTGTGCTTGCAAGTATCTTGTGTCTGCAGTTAAAAATATACACTGGTTCCATGCTTTTTCTTATTTTTTCCACATCTTGCTTTTTTGGGGGTTGGCAGATTAGCAGTCCAAGATTTCCAGAAAGTGTACCCCTATAAATACCAACATCTTTAAGAAATGCACACCTTGGAAACTCAAATGTTTTAATTCATGTCTATCGAAACATAGAAAAAAAACATGTTGATTGTGATAAACAGCCTCTGTCACAAACAGAACTCAATGTCTGTTGCACTGACAACTGTGTGTCTGCCCTGTGTGCCTGCCATATGACAACATGCAATACACAACTTCAATCATTGACCACATGCAATTTGAACTTATCACCCATCAAGCAATACACCATAAATGGCTCGTGCAACTAAGTTCTGTCTCTGTTTCATGTAATTACACAGACAGGCAGATGTGATACTTGTATACATGACATGTTATGATGCCTGTTGATTGAAAACATACTGCATCCATTTTTCTAGGATGAGTTTTCTGGACTGGACGGAAACCAATGCAATTTCAGATTGTCATTTTCAAGTCCTTCATTACACTGGACGAACGACAGCCACACAGTAGTTCACCATCTCAGTATTTGTTGATTGGATCTAACGCAAATGCAGAATCAGTGATACTTATGAAATCCAACATCTCTTCATGCATGGGAGTACTGGAAAATGAACCAGTCAACATGAGGGCACACCTGCCCATTCTGACTGGGTTTAGTATCCTGACTGCTTTGTAGTAAACCCACGGACAAAATATTGCACTTCTGAATAGAGATTGTACATTTACAACATTGTTTGTTTTTTTGTTTTTTCACAACTGGAAATGTACCTTATAGGTCATGAATAAATGATTACTGTGTTTTAACTATGTCTTTTTTTTTTTGTTGCATGTAAGCTTTAACTGCATAGAAAACGGAGCCTGCCAATAGCCTAACCTAGATATCATGTGGGTGGTTCTGCACATGTTCCTGGAGACTAACAGCATCGTGATATTGTGCCCCACAAAGCCCACACGAATACATCATGTCATCATCGTCTGCCATACCCATCACTGTAGGGGACAGGTCCCCATCACCAGGCAGAGGGGGGATATTGGGGGCAGTGATTGCATCAAAACTGAGTATCTGTAAGTCATCGTGGTCATGGCTGTTTGCTGTGGCCCCACTGTCTTGGTTCCGTGCCCCATGCCGGAAGTAGGTGAGGCACATTTTGTGCACTTTCCTGTAATGCCTCAGCATCACATCTCTCCGTGCAAATGATGTACCACAGACACTGCAAACATGAGCATCACTTGGAACATGGTTTACTGAGTGTCGGACGAGTCCAAGCTTCCTGGCATAATCAGTGACACAAACAGGGCAAGTAATCTTGTCACCCTTGGCATGCAGTCGTGCATGTTCCAGAAATTCCTGAGTGTTTGTTAGGGTTGAAGAGCAAAAGAAACATGTAGATGTCAACTGTTTGTTGTTTTTACCCTTCTTCTTTGAAGAATTTGGGCTGTGAAACTGCACTTGGTCACGCTTTATATCCATGGAAATGTTGCCCATGCCTGTTTGAGGTCTGGAACTCCCTCGCTTAGGAGAATTAAATATTTTTGATGGATGTAATCTACCTGAGCTAGAACGTACATTAGCTGAATGTCCCCATGAGATTGAAACAGGTGATAATGACTTGTCAGCATTCAGTGACATGAAAGGATTTATCTGAGTGTGCTGCTGGTCTGAATTCTGCTGCCATGACAATTCAGGTTCATTCTTTGCGCAGATACTTTGTCGATCCTGGTGGTCTGCCACAGTGGCAGACCCAGTAGGTGTGTTGTGGTAGGTCTGCCCTTCTGTAGATAGCTCAGAAGGAAGGCCTGTTTCATATGGGCTGCCTGCTGCATTCTGATGTACAGAACTCGGTGATGATGAAGTGGTACATTCCTTCTTAATTTCAATTTCTGTTGATTGGTTTAGGGAAGCATTTCCATCCAAAGAGGAAGCTGACACACTGAGATCTTCTGTGACTGTTGAGATACCTGATGGGGGTGTAGTATAGCTTGTTTCTACTTTGAAGTTATCTGCATATGCTGGGTGAACTTTCCTGACATGTCTCCGTAAACTGTCAATTCTAGCGATCTGCACTGGACAAAATGGGCATGCAAACATTGCTGTTAGGACATGTTTTGATGCATGCCTTTTAACTCTCATCTTGTCGCTGAATTCATGCAGACATACTGGGCAGGTGTGAGGAACCTTCATAACACTCTTATGAGCTTCCATATGATTCAAGAAGTCTTCCATATTTGACATTTCGGACCAACAGAAGGAACACACAGCAGATTTCTTACCGTTAGATCTACTTGAAGATCGAGGACCTGTTTTGTTTTTATGCACATGAACATTGCTTTGGTTATCCTCTTCTGACCCAAATTCTACTGCAGCAGAATCACATCCACTTGATGTGACAGTGCTGTCATCAAAGGTATCTGGACACTGTGAATGCTCTGTAAGCAGATTCACACTTTGTACACCCTCGGCACTCACCTGAAGCTGCATCATCTGATTGCTGGATTTTCCCTTTGACAAAGGATGATATGATGTTTGTCTGTACTGAAAATCATCTGAATCATTGCTTGTCATGGTTGTATGTGGTTCACTTTTCATTTGTTGCATAGCTTGAGGGTCTCTCCTATCTGATGCTGAGGTTACCATTTGGCCATTTCTTGATGAATCTTGCGATGACATTCTGTTGACCGAATGGTGACGGAAGTTTGCAAGATAGCACTTCAGTTTGAACAAAGACCCAGGATGCCGTTTGTGGAAATGCCTCTTAAAGCCATCCAACTGTACAATGTTGATTCCGCAGACAGGGCAGTTATACACATCACTTGTAAAATGCAGGGATGAATGTCTCATTAAACCAACATTTCTTGTGAATGATTTTAGGCAAATAGGGCAGCTTTCCCCACCACCTAAAACATTTTTATGTGCCCTTGCATGAAAAATAAATTCTCTTTTACTCTGAATTTCTCTAAAACAAACAGAGCAAGTTGATTGAAGATTGTTCCCAGCATGAAGAGGCTTCTTGTCAAAAGAAACAGACTGTTTACCATTCATATGTTGCAACTGTCTCCCACTTATCTGTCCAACACTGGATGTATGTTCATCAACACTTGTTTTCATTCTTTCATCAAACTCTTCTGGATATAGTGATGTTGGCTCTTTTTTGATATATATTGTGTCGTCTTCAGAGCAAACAGAAGTGATATTTGCATCAGATGATATTGTTGAGGTTTCTTGATTCTTCTCTGCAGTGATGCTGTCTCCAAAGGAATTATTTATATTATCAGCATGTGTTTGTTCCATGCCTTGGATGTTTTCATCATTTTCATAGCAGCGAGGCAAGCCGTTGTGAGAACTCAGACCTACCTCTCCTCTTGTCATGTCCATAGTCTGTGTGTATGCAGGAGTAGGTAACACAGACAAAGAAGCTGGAATATTCTTCCATGTTGTCTTATCCAGGTGTTGTGTTTCAGATTCTGCAACAAGTGTACACCAAAGTAAAGAATGTTGACAGACAGTATTTAGCTGATCAATATTTATTAAAAAAAGCAATAAATTACTAACAGTGTAGTCATGCAATAAGCATAGTAAGTATTTGATTTTGCTAAAAATTTCAGTTTAATTCGAGAAAAGCACTTTGCAGAGATTTCTTAAAAAATTAGTAAAAGTTCAGAATAAGCTTGTTTCAAAAATCAGGATCAGGTTTCCTATAAATAATAATAATAATATACTACGCACAGTGCAAAGGGTTGTCGGCGCAGCTACTACAGATATATATTTAAGTTACGTCTTAGCTTACACAAATATTCAAAAATAAGATTGCAGAACAGTATCCAGCTTATTCACAGTTAATGTTCATCAACCCAGGTAAAAAATTGTTTAAGTTGTAGTTGTCATTTGCCCGTGCACATGTGGGATAATATGGTAATACTTTGCATCTTAGAATATAGTTGTACTTATGTATTTCATAGTGGAAGCTAGTTTTATCTTGCATTAATGTCATAAAACAGCACAATAGTGTTAAAAATGAAGAACTGTCAACCAAGTTCAGAGACAAGGGGTCAGTAAATGGCAGTGTGCAGTAGGTAAAATTCATACTTTGAACAGGGAACACTGGGTAGTTTACTAGTTCCCGGCAACAATATCTTCAACCGGAGAACACAATAAAATAGGTTTGAGGACATACCATAAGTAGGCGTATCAAAGCTGCTTTCGTTGTCCGTGAAGATTATAGTGACGGCCCCTACGATCTTTTTGAATGTATTGATTCCATAAGTATACTTGCTCGATATGTCAATAACCTTTTTGGACGAATCGACAGAAATTTGAGCGAAGTTTACTTTCAGTGAAACGTTAGCCATTTCTAGAGACTGTGAAGAAATGCGTTCTTTGAATTCGATTTGGTTTGTTTCCGTTTTTTTCTCAGAGAAACGTGTTTTTGACCATAAACCTCTGCCAGAATACAGTTTACTGGGCGCACTGAATCACGCCCATAATTGCTCTACGATCACCGAACATTGTTCGTAATATGTGTGTTCCTTATATTGTTTCTTTTCGGACGCCATTTTGAGATTCTCGAGTTATAGCCCTTTGCAAGGGGAGGGAATCTATTTTGGGGTGTGAGGTACCACTAAAACATTGGTTCATCACGACGCCGCGTGACAGGTGCGTGTCTGAACCAGGGATAATCTGCAACTAAACTAACGCTCTGAACCAGGGAGACTATAAAGTCTCAACGTATATCACGCAATTAAATGCTCCAAACCTTTGGCGGTGTTAACATTGTCTGCCGTGACAAATGATATATTTCTATGATAACACACTGAGTTTCAGCCACATTACGAATACTGTCTGAGAATGCCGTTTTTTCTAATTTATGTTAAAATTGTGGTTTCACACGTTTGTAATTGACTGATTTCCCATATGCTTCACTTGCAACTCAGCCTGTATGTACTTTAATAGTTTCTCTCATAGTCCCAGAACCTTATTATTTCCCTCACAGCCAAACCTTCCCTGCAGTGTTAAAGATCTTAATGAAGCAAGTCTGGATTTCGCCAGGTCCTGAAACCCTAGTCTCCGGGGCTCCTTTTTAATTCAAAAGTGGGTGCATGTTACAATCTAAATTATGTACATTCAGAGTCTAAAATTAAATCTAGAATGCTAGATCTATGACACACGGGAAAATAAATGCCATACATATTATAGCACTTATTTGTCTTATGTACGACCGTTGCTGCGTTTAAATAAAAGGTGAAGCAGGTGAAGATACCGTTTATCACCGAGTGTCCCAGCACCTCTATGTAGTCTCCCTGGTCCCGGGTCCCAGGTACTTTTTTCTATTTTTTTCTTTACGTAATGAATGACACATTGTTCGACATTTCAATAATTAATCAACAGCATAATTTATAAATGCACGTGAGGTCATTTCAAGATCTGATACGGATAGTGCAGGGAATATAGATAAGTAATGACACACATGGATGCAACTAGGATTGTCATATACGGTATCTTCCACGAGATGCCAGAGTCATCATCCTCAAACGCTTTGCCACTGCTGGGTTTAACATACATCGCATGCATAAGGATTTTTCCCGTCAGCCATAAAGACTAAGAAATTGTTTTCTTAAGGAAAGGTGTCGACATATAGATGAGCAACTTCTTTATGACAGTGAGAGGGACCTTTCGGTGTAAGTTCTGACCAATTGTTTGATGGTAGTATTAGAAGACATCATCCCTCCTTGTCGCTCCAAATTTTAAATGTCTCTCAGATATGTTAATTTTCGCAGAACAATATATCAAACATTTTCTGTTTTTTTCTTTCTGTTAGCCTTTTCAGACACGGGCAAACTGTGGCGCAAAAGGGTTGCGCAGCATAGAGAAAATAACCAGTCTTCTTACATGCAAACGTTGGCAAGGTACTTTGCTCGCTTCAGTTCGAAAAATATTTTTCATGTCAAAGTGAAATATCGCCACCATCAAAAGTATGCACCTATTTGTTCAGTGGATTGTGCTCTCACATCTCCATTCCCATGTTGAACAATTACTCACGTGAAATATTTTTATTCAACATTTTAAGCGCAACTCGTGATAGATCAGACCGTTCTTCGCCTCCATTACCCCTTCGAGCTTCCGGTTCAACGGAGTGAAGGAACAGGATGGCATATTCTTCCATATGGAATACTTACAGTAACCTCCCCTGCTTCATTCGCCCATTACGCCAGAACTGTTTTATGTAGCATAAATGTTATGAAAATATAGCGACAACAGACACGACAAATAAACCCCAACAGGTTCCTGATAAAATTTGGCAATATGGTAATTCTTTTCAGTTGCTGCTTATTCTTGTTCGGTCACTCTGTTCAACTGGAAGCTGGCAGAGTTAATGGAGGCGAAGGACGATCTGAATACCACGAGTGGCGCTTAAAATGTCGAAGAAAACATATTTCACGTGAGTAATTATTAAACATGGAGTAGGAAATGTGAGAGCAAAACCAAGTGAGGAAATGGAAGTGTACCTTTGATGGTGGCGATGTTTCATTTTGAGATGGAACATATTTTTCTATCCGAAGCGAGGAGAGTACGTTGCCACCCTGTGCTCGCTTCGCTTGCATATATGAAGACGTGTCATATTCTCTAGGCTGTGCAACCCCATTTACGCTACAGTTTGCCTGTGGTTCAGTGAACAGCGAAGGGTGGATAAAAGTACCCACGTAGACAACGAAAATTCGATCCTTACATTTGTAGCTCTCATTAAGACCATGACGGTGCCAGGTCATATTTCTAGTGGTCATGATATGATAGCTAATGATTACTGAACCAAAAGTTATTGTGACACTTACTAATTAGGAATACTCCCATCGGCCCGCCAGTTTATGGCATGTCAGTTTGTTAGAAAACATCAAATCTGAAGGGTGTGATATTAGATTTGTATCATATTTATACTGATTGAATCATGATGACACAATCACCAACATCGAAACTATAACGTTACAGTTATTAAAAACAATTACATGTTATTGTTGTGTATATTCATCCGAATAGTGTATATGTGGAATTATTTGTATGATTGATACCAGAGTCCATATGTTTTACATATCTCTGTTGGTCAATAAAATAATATGCTATTATCATGATAAAATTTTGTGTAATATAGCCTCTGTCTATTAGCACTGCCCAAAATTTCACATCGTTTCAAAATGTCCTTTTCAACGCGTAAACATGTATATGTAGGTATGAGCTAGAAACCGGATTCGCAATTTACTTTGAACGACTGTTAAACTTGTGTTCAAGAAAAAAAGCGTTTTAAAAGAATCTACCTATATACCTATATAGTATCTATATACTTGGAAATACATGTGAAAATAATTTCACTTTATCTCAAGTGTCACTGGCTTGCGGTCACTTAATAATTTCGTTTTGTTTTCTGGGTTTTTGTTGTTGTTGTTTCAAAGAAGAATGGATCCAGACTCTCATTCTTAGGTGGGGACCAGCGGTTTGAGGACAACCTGCTTTCCAGGGTATGCTGCGCGTGCTCAACATGCCCAGAAAATCCCCAAATCAGCAAACCGGTCTATCCAACGAAAGTTATATCCCTTTACCCGGAAGTTGAATCTTGTTGTACACGTTGGCGACGCATGCGTGTCATTATTGTCAAGATGGCCGGCCAAGACGTAGACGAGTTATTTGACATTAGGACATCCTTGTATATTGGAAACTATCAGCACTGTATCAATGAGGCTCAAAAGCTGAAGGTGAGCGTTGGATAATGAACAGATGTGGTATTATGTTTTTACTAAATGATAATTGAGTAATGGTTTGTCATCACAGCGAAAGTAAGGAAATGCTTGTCCCCCAGTTTTCGCTCAGTCACAGATGACAACACTATTTCACCGTAAACAGTTGGACTTTTTAGCGGAGTTCATCTTATAAAAGGAAGGATTCTGTAGTTTGAGGATTGGATCTATTTCTGTGCACCATGTATTCACGTAGAAATTGTCATACACTTTGTTATTAGTTGATTTGTCATTTGCAGAGTCATTAGTAACAATCGTCCACATCGTGTGGAGCAGTTATCTCGCTATCGTGTGGGAGAATTCGTAGACCAGACTGGCTCGTAGACGTAGAAATCCGGGTGATTCGTAGACGAATGGAGCGGGGGATTCGTAGACGTTAGTAAATGATTTTAGTAAATGTTAGTTTGGTGTTATTATTAATTATGACATTAGTGTAAACGGAAAGTGTATGCGTTTGGTGAAATAAAACAATATATTAGGTAAGTATGATCGGTGTTTAAAAAACCCAAAACAACATGATGATCTCTGAGTTTTCTGAAATAAAAACCAAACTACATAATAGGCAAGTATGATCAACACTCTACTACAGAAACAAGCCCAGAAGTAGCAGTGGAGAAGACGGATAGAGTGGGTTGAATATACACTTGAATATACACACTGTATTTCACAATCAAAACAAGTCACTACTTCCTATTCCCACAGAACTGATCTACATTGAACTACACAGACACAATCCCAGAAGTAGCACTGGAGAAGGTGGATGGGTCACCACCAAAGTCATTAACAAAACACAATCAAAACAAGTCACTAGTTCCTAATTACCATTCACAACAGCTAAGTGCAACCGAATGGCTTTGATGAGTAAACAGTGAAAACTGTTTAACAATTTCATTATTTTCTTATTTGCGGAATTCGCCGACAAACATATACCTGTACAAACAGTTATGGTATATAAAGCTCAAGATGGCAAAAATAAATCATTCATCTTATTGTTGTTGTTCATAAATATATTAAGTTATCTCTCTTGTTCATAAATACATCATCAAATAATTATCATCACAACAAATTTTGTATATAAATCTAAACACATTTACATAAAGAGGAGATAAGGGATAATATTCACTCCTTCTTGAATCACACTTTTCATGTCCTCAGCTGTTCCAAATTTCATATCGCTGAAAGAGAGCATAGCTTTGTATCACTGAAAACAAAACAAAAAAATCTTCACAGTACATAGGCCTAGTGGTTTATCAAAATTAATATGCTTGCAGAATAATAACATACAATTATATATACACGTCTACGAAATCACCGTCTACGAAACAGTCTGGGTTACGAAATCAGCCTGTCTACGAAACACCGTCTCCCATCATGTGACTGGTGTTGCGAAACTACTTACACTCCATCGAGCTCCTGTGCCAGTTTTCAAGTCTCTCCACGCTACTTAGGGTTAGGGTTTAACTTTTGCTGAGAGTAATCCAATATACATGATGTTCTTAAATGGACTGAAACATGTTTTGTCCCACAGGGACTAATGTGGTACATGTTTTGTCTCACCAGGACTGATGTGGTGCTTATTGGCTGAAACATGTCAGAAAGTTGTTCATAAAATTCTAGCAGTTTTTGATGAGATGCAGCTGTTTGTGCCCAGGCATTCTATCCCTCTCTCAAGGATGGGTTGGCACATTTACTTCATTACACACAGTAATGCCAGGCACAGTCTGGTGTCCTGGTCAGGTACTTTTCCAGAAGTACAATTTGCACAATGTCTTATGGCTTCCCTTGATTGACTCGATAGTACAAGTGTGTCTTTGGGTCCTTGAACATGTTGAAGTGTTCTGAATGTTCACTATGAAGTGTATATATGATATACCTAATCTCCCATGGTGATATATGCAATTCAACAATCCGTGATGGTTGTCCCCTTGGTCACATTTTTTTTCAGTTGCATGTGATTTGTTTTTCAGGAAACACTGGTATCTCATCATTTTTAAACAAATGTGATGAAAAATGTAGAAAAATATCTAGGGTTTGCAGTTTTGTCTTCATATTTTTTCTTCTTGGTTTTCCAGTTGTCTAATCCTGACCTGAAGTTGCAGAGAGATGTGATTATGTATCGTTCCTACATCGCACAGAGGAAGTATGGGGTGGTCCTGGATGAGATTAACTCTGGGAAGTCATCAGAACTCCAGGCTGTGCGGATGTATGCTGACTACATGTCCAGTGACAGCAGGCGGTAAGAAAGACGAAACAAAAATGACTCTTTGACCATAAGGCAAACAATGGGTGGAAACACTGAACATGCTGAACACTTAAACCGTATGTCAAGAAGGAAGATAACTGATGGTGGATGGAGCAGTTAGTAGATATATGTTTACTCTTTGTTAAAAAAAACTGAACTAAAAAATCGGTGGGTATAGTGGAAAAAGTTTCAGGGCAAGTGATTTTCCATCATACATGTGCCACTGTAACGGAGTACACAAGCAATTTTAAGGTTATTTCCACCCCTGCAGTTATTGTTGCTATTGTTTTATACCACACCAACAGTATTCAAGCTATATCACAGAACAGTGTAGCCAATATAGCTGTGTTGTCATCTCTCAGTCTCAAGAGTCACTTCTGATAATGTTGTTAAGACTGGTCTAAATTCAGTGGACAGTTCAAGGGTAATATATGTTTGTCATGGTGATTGATTATTTAAATTGCATTATTCTTCCTTATCCTGACTCATGCTTAATTGCTTACTCTCCTCTTCCTGGCGAAGGTAGTGGAACACCTGAAGTCCCTTGAAGTTCCCTTATAAAAGAAGCGGACGTAAAATCACACTCGCCCAAGTATTACCTCCCTTTTCCCGTGCACTTTGACTTAGAGTGACGTCACACGCTCGCGTGAGTGCACTCATGGATGGACTCATCAGCGGAGAATGTCTCTTTCAGTTTCCCCTTTTCATAGAACACGTCATCCTTGTCTTCAGACTTAGACTCACACAGTTTGGATCCTTGGTGATCTATGAATTCGTTTTTCTCTAGGAAGAATGAAGTTAGACATCAGCGTGAATTATCACCGTAGGAAGTCTTATTTTCGGATTCGGAAATCACGTCATGGATCACAGGTGGTTTAAACCTGGCTTCCCCACCTAAGGATACCAACAAGCTCAACACATACAAGATGAAAAATGGCGACATTGATCCGTTAGCATTTCCCCCGATACCTCCCGTATCAATGATAACTGAGACTTTGTCTACAGCGTTCAAGACAGCAACCAGGTTTCAACAGTAACATGTGCTCCATTTTAACGTACATCGTTTCCCTCTTCATAATATGGAACTATTCATCTGAGCGCCTGAGGTCGATGAAGGCTATAAAGTCATCAACCCAGCTCGTAGTAGATTTTACAAGGTGGAAGACAGAAGACTGGCGCAACTGGACACTACTACAAGGGGAACCTTTTTTGGATTAGCTCGATCTAGAGCCATCAACAAGCCTCTCATCGCTAAGGGGGCTATACAGTACTTTTTATCTGGACGACGGGATACAACTGAAAAGTCAACTCAGACTACAATTAGACTTCACAATCAGGCTACTGGCACAACTGGGTTGGTTAGTAAATCACCTAAAGTCGGAATTGGAACCTCAGCAAGATATCGAATTCCACGGGATTCATTTCATCACTACGTTCAATCAGATTGTAGTTCCGGAGGACTGGTGGGTCAAGATTCAAGAAATGATAATGCAAGCTCTACTCATCTTTCCACTGACACTTCGACAATGGCAGTGTCTACTAGGTCTCCTCACGTCAGGGCAAGATATGACCAGAAGAGGAAGACAGCAGTTGCATCCCTTACAACGATTATTGAATGTTCATCTCAACAACAGAAGACAGATTCCGCTCCCAGACAGTCTGAAGCATTTTCTGATGTGGTGGACTCACCGATCGAATGTCTGTGCAGGAACCTGTATGTTAGAACCAGTATTCAACAACCACCTTTATGCAGACGCATCCCTACAAGGATGGTTAGCTTTTCTGGAAAACGAGGTAGAAGCAGGAATCTGGAACAAAGAGGAACAGGCTCTTCACATCAACCAGTTGGAGATGAAAGCGGTCATTCATGCCATCCACCACTGGTCAATAGCATTGAGAAACAAGTTATTGATGATCCACACGGACAACTCAACAGTATCGTTTTACATAAACAAACAAGGGTCAGCAAGATCACTATCTCTGCTACGCCTAACGTTTCAACTGTTCAACTTAGTCGACATACTGAATCTTCAAGTAAAAGCATGTCACATACCAGAAGCCTGCAACGTCATGGCAGACATCTTATTTCGTCCCTTGTGACCATCTCCAACAGAATGGATGCTGCTTCGGGAAGTGTTTTAACTAATCAGTCAAACTTTCGGATCACAGCAAATAGACCTATTTGCAACAAGATTCAACAAACATACAACAACTTTTGTTTTGCCAGTACCAGATCCCTTAGTCTGGGCAACGGATGCCCTCAGCATTTCATGGGAAGGAATGAACACGTATGTGTTTCCCCCTCCAGTACTGTTACCAAAAGTCATCAAGAAAATCAGACAAACAAAGAGGTTACAACTGATTTTGGTCGCGCCTTACTGGCCAACACGAGATTGGTTTCCAACACTTATGGAAGAGCTAGGACAACCAACACTACAGTTACCAAAGTGGAAGAATCACAGGTGATGCATATGAACCACTTGATCAAACTTCAGTCGAAATGTTGACTCAAAAGACGCTATTTTACTTGCTTTGGCTACAGCAGCAAGAATATCAGAAATTCATGCTCTATACTTTAATCGAACGAGCTTCAACACAAGTCACCAGGAAACAGCTCATTTAGGTCTAAGATGGGATTTCATTGCAAAGAATCAACTGCCAGGTCAACCGGATGGACAGTTCCATATACCGGCTATGTCTTCAGTCTTAGGACCGTATGAAACACAAGATTTATCATTATGTCCAGTGAGAGCATTGAAAATATACAATGCACGTACCAAGTCTAGAAAACAACGGTTCAAGCACCTCTTTATCCCTATATCTACTGAGACACCCACAGAAGTATCTCGCAACACTATCTCAGTCTGGATCAGAGCTGTTACACACACGGAAGTATCTCGCAACACTATCTCAGTCCGGATCAGAGCTGTTATACTTAGAGCGTATAAAGCAGCAGGATTAGACCCTCCACGAGCCTCTAACCCACATGACGTCAGAGCTCTAGCCTTTAAAGTAGCGCTACATGGTAAGTGCTTGCTATCTACTATTATGGAAGGCTGTTTTTGGAAGTCACATACAGTATTCACCAACCATTATCTGCGAGACATAGCCACAGAGAACGTCACTGGCATTCATCAGTTTGGACCTCTTGTTGTTGCTCAGCAACTAACAGTTCCCCGACGATGCTGGCTTAACTCATCCGATTTATCACATGACTTATGGATGCCAGACGCTCTGCGGAGTAGTTTGAGGGAAAGTCTATGTGCACGTCTTGGACAGACTAGCATAAGTGATTATAAGCTTATAAAGTTATATTCATTATGAAGATATGAACATAACGAAAGGTTGCAACTAGTTTCGATTGTTATATGATATTTAGTTGCATCAGAAACTAACAAGACACTAGCTATATAAGTGTCATCACGTACCAGACAACAAAACCTTTATTTGACTGGATGTGACTCCCCCCAAAATCTGCAACGAATATGAGAAGAATAAGACTGAATTATGGCCGTTACATGTTCCAGTTAGGGGGGAAATTATTGGACATAATTTACAACTGACAGCAGAATCCAGCGGGGCCTGACCCACTGCCATTTCCGTTGGATTCTGTAAACAGTTAAGCATGAGTCAGGTTAAGGAAAAATATTTAATTTTCTGAATAAAATTGATATTTTATACTTATCCTGACTCATGGCGAAAGCCCTCCCAGCTGCCCCTCACAGACACGCTGACTTCTCGCATTCTTTTGTTGGGCGATTACAGGAGAAAGTGAAGTAGCATGGCGGTCAGCTGACCATATGCTCGGGAAAAGGGAGGTAATACTTGGGCGAGTGTGATTTTACCTCCGCTTCTTTTAGAAGGGAACGTCAAGGGATTTCAGGTGTTCCACTACCTTCGCCAGGAAGAGGAGAGTAAGCAATTAAGCATGAGTCAGGATAAGTATAAAATAACAATTTTATTCAGAAAATTAAATTTCCAGTCTGAGATTGTCAGTGGTGTTGTATATTTCAGAGAGGCTGTAGTCAGAGACTTGGATTCCAAAATGAGTGGGAGTGTTGATGTCACCAACAGTGCATTCCTTCTAATGGCATCATCCATATACTACCAGGAACAGGTGACACTGATCCACATGTAGTGGGTCCTTCTAACTCACATTACTACAATTACAACCAATACAACTAAAATATTCTCAATGTTGCTCATGACAAGTCATCATGACTATCTCAGGGCAACTACTTTCAGAGGCATTTAGAAGTAGGAGTAGTAAGGAAGGATGACTATAGCTATATGTTGTCATCCTTCCGTGTCGCTGGGCAGTATCAGTGTGACTCTTGTAATGTCCTTGGCTCCGACAACATGGATTTCTTTTTTGATAAAGTTTACATTGACTTCATTCCCCAGTAACCTTGAGCAAAATGATGTATTACTGCTTGTGTTCATGCTTTATAGATGCTTCTTTGCCATGTTTACAATGGTGTCAGGCTGTACATTATGGAAGATTTACAATGCGCATTATATGTGATATTTTGCTACACATGCTCTTTCAAAACCACATGTAATTTTGAAACATTTGGGTGAACATGGCAATATTGAGATCTGTCTATTTGACTTATCTGAATTTCATTTTCATCTTCATTACAGAACTTTGATTCTGCACTTCGAACACTACACCAGTCGGACAATCTTGAATGGTAAGATACTGTAGTACTTGTGCATGAAGGTTGATGAATTATGTTGAATAGAAGTCTGTATTTGAACATGTTCAACGTTCACACTACAAGTTATTATAAGGGATTAGTCATTTGTTGAAGGGTGCATGACAAGGTTTGTCTGTAGACGGTATCAGATGTTGCTGACACAACCCCTTCCTCATGTATGTTCAGCAATTTTTCATGATGTTCTTAGCACCTGGAAATAATGTAACAATTTCCCATGACCAGTCACAAACCTAGAGGTATGCATGTCATGGTGCCTTACTGACATTGCTGATGTTTTGTTACAGCATTGCTCTTTCTGTGGAGATCTTGCTGAAACTAGACCGAGTTGACCTGGCAAAGTAAGACGTATTCCACTAGAGTTGTCCCCCTTCAACAACATCTCTGTACAACAGAATTACGAGTCAAACAGTTTTTAAAATTTGGTATCAGGGATTTTGAATCTATTGTTAGTAAGAGGAGCATGTAGTTGCCCAAGAAATTACATGGTTTTCTTTAATCATTTATTGACAAGAAATAATAGTGGTAGTATACTGGTACTGATAAAGCCTGAAGCCAAGGTACAAGGTACGTCAAATTGGATAAGTGGGTGAGGGGACATTGCAAGGATTATGAATCAAAGGTACCGTAAAAGTGTTTAACATAGTCATTTATCCATTTGTCCAAAGATTGGTTATAATACAATGTAAAACAAATTTAAGACCATACCATTTATTCCAACAAAATCCCTGATCACTTCTCTTAACTCCCTAAAATGCTTGCTGATTGTGCAGAGCAAATAGAAAATCTGTCTATTTTTTTAGGAAGGAGCTGAAGCGTATGCAGGAGCTTGATGAGGACAGCATCCTTACCCAGCTGGCGCAGGCCTGGTTCAACATCTCTGTTGTAAGTAACCAGGGTGGCCCATAGATACTAATGGAGTTTACATACTTATTTATCTTACCTCACACATGAATGTTGCTTTCTGATTGCCTAAGCGCTTCTATTATTTTCAGTGTACCCAGCTGCCAATAGCAACTCATTCGGTATTTCATAGTAGTAAATCTCTATCTCGAATGACACTGACATTCATATGATGAACAGAAATTACTGATGTTTTGCAAATGCAAATTGAGAGAAGGGAGAGCTCTAAATCTTTTTTTCTTGTAAGCAAAAAATAGCAGTGGCTACAATGAATATTGTACATGGCAGGAACTGAAGCACTTGTTGCAGTAATTGCTACGTGTGAGCTTCTAACATGTGTAAAGGCTAAATGTAGATACTGACATTAGTTTCATGAAAACATATCTGATACGCAAAATATACATCAGAATAGTGGAAATATAATCAGAAGGATAGGGTGATTGTGTTTACTCTTGTTCAACCGACCTTCACCTTAAAGAAATTGCCTAATATGTATATATGACATCACTACCAATAACCGATTTCTCACAAAATGGCGGCTTCACTGGCAAGGGTACACAGGATTTTGCAAGGGCTCTTCAGTTGGTTCAGGGATCATTTGTACATAAATAATTATGCAATGTAAGTAATCAGAATGATTCTGACTGTGTATTGATGTATTTTTTTGTTGTCATTTTCATTGTAAATAAGAGAAGAAGTCAGAAATGCTGATCACTAACATTGTCGTTCTGCATTTTTTTCACTTACCTTACCATAGGCAAGGTAGCCATTCAAGATTGAATAGCAATTCAACTCTGTCAGATCTCCTACTTAGCAAAGCTTGAGGTAATATGCTATAGACCTATGGTAAGGTAAGTATTTAAATATCTAAAGTATTTAGATTTTAACAAGATTTTGCATCACTTGTGGCGTCTTACTGTACAGAAACTTATGAATTACCAAATCATTGCATGATAATTCTTTTTAGTTTGCTGTTTGTTGCAACGGTACTCTTCCCCTGCATATTCTAAACGTATTGAAAAATAGTAAGCAAAGATTAGTCAGCTGGATATCAGAAAGTTTCCGAAAATACTATGTAGTGTAAAATCAGAATTTTTCTTTGTTTACATGTCAAACAAACGCTGTCTTTTGAGCACAGCGTTTGTTTCACACTCAGTATCTTTCGTTTTGTTTTATCTAGACAGTTGGTATTGGTGACACAGACCATTTGTAATTTAATTCTGAAATGAATGGGAATTCAGTGATGCATTTGTGGCAGCTGACTATGAAAAATATGTCATATAATTGGCGTCTCAATACCCACCTTCATGAAACATGATTTTGTATACACTACTGTACCCAAAATGGCGGAAAGTGCACTTCAGTGTTCGTGTAAGTGTATTTTCGAAAACATCCCAACTGATAAAGTTGCAGAATTATCATGAGTGGTTGCACGGAATCTTGATATTAGAGATCATCAGTTTGTTATTTGTTATTTTGAAATTCAAAACTCCCAGTAAATTATACGATTTTTAAATCACAAAACAAACAGCAGATAACGCTGTGAGTTGCGATTTCGTCTTGTGCCTAAAATGGTGACATTTTCGATGAAGCATATTTTGAAAGGTTGTTTTAAGAAGTTTAGCTTTGTCTGAGTCATGGTGGATGGTATCACGAACAGGAAATTTCCCACAGAATGCAAAATAATACATATATTTGTGTGTGTGATATATTTAGAATTTTACTGGACTTGAAAGTGAGGGCTGAAGAGGAAGGACATATATGTCTCTGTGGCACCCAAGGGGTTAAGGTGCTCGATAAGATAAATACGTTGTTCACAGGTCGCTTGGGGGCCATGGGTTAATGTACTCTGAATGTTTGTTTATGTTCCCCCTTGGCCTTTGGGCTCAGGAAACATAAACAAACATTGAGGTTCACCAGGGGGGCATGGGTTGATGTATCCTCAATGTTTGTTTATGTTCCCTTATCCGAAGGGTGAGGGGGAACATAAACATCAAGGGTACATCAACCCTTGCTCCCCTTTTGACCAGTGAACAACCTATAATGTACTGAAAAGTAATATAAATGAATAAAGCATCGCGAAGCTCACAGATAGTGGATGACCTTCAAAATGAAGGCAGAGCATTATGTTGCTTGACGTAAGAAGTGAATAAAGCATGGCAATCTCATAGTGAAGGTAACACATGATGGAGAGTTTGGTATGGTTGTGCTGATAGATTACAGATAGCTGACATGTGGAGCTGACGACATACTAGTTCTATAGATAGTCAGCTTCTTTATGGCAATGAGGGTGACATGTCGGCGTACATGCTCCAGCCGTTATCAAGCAAGTGATACAACAATTTGGGACATGGAGAAAATATACATAGCTGCTTACTGTTATATACAATTAACAAGGTTGATGTTCATTGGATATCTGAAAGTGATTTGAGCAGAGTAGGCTGATGTACACAGTGATTGTGTGTGTACAGTGAGATGATTAGTAAGTTTCACTTTTACTAAGTTTTCTCATAACATGCTGGTAATGTTTGTCACTTATCTAATGTTTCCAGTATGTTTCTAATGCTTCTCTCCTTCAGGGTGGAGACAAATACCAGGATGCCTACTACATCTTCCAAGAGATGAGTGACAAGCATGCCTCCACCCCACTGCTCCTCAATGGTCAGGCGGTGTGCTACATGGCCCAGGGGAGGTTTGACGATGCTGAATCTGTGTTGCAGGAGGCGATGGACAGGGTGAGGAGACACAATCACAGTAGTGGTATCATCAAAGCAGAAATGTTATGATGAAGTTGCTGCCGTAGCCATAATAAGTATCCTTGTTGCTTGGAGTCAGGAGACACAACGAGGCTAGTGATTATTAAAAACACATGTGAGAGGATAATCTATTTTTCTGACTTTCGACAGTAGACAAATTTAGTATGAAGTGTTAGTAAACAGTTCTGTTGTTACCAAACAAATAATTGCATCATTGGGAGGAATGTTTTTAACGATTATTTGCAGGTTGGCCTCAGGGTGAATATTATGACAATCATAGACGATAACTTTGCTATTAAGACTTCAAAACACTCAGTGTGTGAAATATTATTCAGTTCTGCAGTATCTTGGTTGAAACCAGTGGTTGCATATTCAAACCTGAATCAAGATCATATTTCAAGGTTATTGTCCAAACTAATAAATGTCTGTGTTCAGCATCACTATCTGTGGCACGACATCATTTAGACTAAAGCTGTAAGCTAAACGTACATGTTTGGGTCAGGAATGCCTAGGTATACTGACAAGTGGTTTAGTGGATTATGTTGTTTCAAGGTCTCATCTGGTAGATCTTGTTTCAGGACAGCAACAACCCGGAAACACTGGTGAACATGATTGTCCTAACACAGCACATGGGGAAGGCCCCTGAGGTAAGCCACATATCAAGGCCCTCGAGGTAAGCCACATATCAAGGTCCTCACAGGTAAGCCGCATATAGAGCTTCTCGAGGTAAGCCACATATCAAGGTCCCCAGACGTATACCACACATCAAGGTCCCCAAGGTAAGCTACATATCAAGGAATCCAAGGTAAGCCACACATCAAGACCCCACAATTAAGCCACGTATCAAGGCCTCCGAAGTAAGCCACACATCAAGGTCCCCAAGGTAAGCTACATATCAAGGCCTCCAAGGTAAGCCACACATCAAGACCCCACAATTAAGCCACGTATCAAGGCCTCCGAAGTAAGCCACACATCAAGGCCCCTGAGGTAAGCCACACATCAAGGCCTCTGAGGTAAGCCACACATCAAGGTCCCTGAGTTAAGCTACATATCAAGGCCTCCATGGTAAGCCACACATCAAGACCCCAGAATTAAGCCACGTATCAAGGCCTCCGAAGTAAGCCACACATCAAGGCCTCTGAGGTAAGCCACACATCAAGGCCCCTGAGGTAAGCCACACATCAAGACCCCAGAATTAAGCCACGGATCAAGGCCCCTGAGGCAAGTCACACATCAAGACCTCCAAGATATGGCCCCCGAGTTAAAGTGCAATCAATGAAAGAGAAACAACTCCTTATAGAGGGGTAGAATGATTCCTTGTGTGAACTTACTTTTTATGCGTCAGTTGTTACTTCGAGATGTACCAATGAATATGCAGGTTAAAACTGTTCTTCAGAAACCCATACTCATTGTAAGAGGCAACCAATGGGATTGGGTGGTCAGGCTCGCTGACTAGGTAGAGAGAGACACGTCACCTTATCCCATTTGAGTAGATTGTTGTTCATGCTGTTGATCCCTGGATTGGCATCGAGATGTTAACTGCCATAAAATTTTTGTGTGCAGATAAGCAATTCTCAATATGCTCAAGAAACGTAGAAACAAATGATTGTAAATAAAAAGTATATGTAACTATTTCAGGTAAGCAATCGCTATGTGTCCCAACTGAAGGACTCTCATCGAAGCCACCCATTTGTCAGAGATTATCTCATCAAGGTAGGTCCCTCTTGATACAGACCTTAGTAGTATAGTGCAGAAGCCTATTCTCCTGGTGCTGTGTTACTGACTCATTTGTTGACAAATTCAGTCTTTGAATATCGCCATTGTGCTACCTGTTTATGTTTAAGAGTATGGTTACAATGTGTTGTGTACTATTTGTATGATCATGCTGACGTTCCAGATCTGTCTTTCCTGACCTATGTGTGTGTGTTTCAGGAAAGTGAGTTTGACAGGATATCTCTCAACTACACTCCATCTGTCATGGCTTGATCAAACATCTTACTCTAGGTAAGAATGACTTACTGTGCGTGTGTGCGTGCATTTATAACTAGGGAGAATAGATGCCGAGAATAATAGCAAACAGTTTATACCAGTTATATATAACATTGAAAAACGTAGGGGATATTTCATTTTGCAAGCATACCACTAGACAATGCCAATGCATATGAGAAAGTAGTATATATCCAAATAGATGAAATATTTGCAAAGCAACAGAATAAATTGTCACATTTTCCCTTAATTTCTCTTCATCATTTCCCCCATGGCTTCAGTCTATGCACTTACCAGTCTTGTAAATCCATTATCCCCTACTTCTTTTGAATGGTATATTTTGTAAACCCTACAATTCACAAGATTAACCTCTTATTGTCCAATAAGATACTCATGTTTTAATTAACAAGTAATCACTTTGGTCTGTGAGAACAGATGATATAAAATAAAGTATTCCGCTTCTTTTTGCAGGGAAGAAGAAGACGCTTGTTAATACCATCTATCATCTCAGCTATGACTAATCTTCAGCTGATAGTCATTACAACAAAGTGCAGTCTTTGTGAAGACATGTTAATGGAGTAAAGGTCTATTTAAGCCAGTAAGTGTCTCACCAGATACACAAGGGGGTATTCATGTACAGTACGAGAGAAAACACTTATTTATGCAACCATTAAACTTTTCTGTTCTTAACAAACTTCACTCTTTTGTGGATGTATGTCCGCCCCCTGCTGAGATATGAGGCTGATTTTACATATGTAAAGGCCTTATGGGTATCTTGAGTACAGAATTCAGATTGTGTTGGACAATGTATATTTATTCTGTTGTATCCTCGGAATAAACTGTCTACATTTAAAGTTAGTTTGTGTTAGTGTGAAATAATAGTGCTCTACCTTGTGCTGTTGTCTTTTGAAACATCATCACTCTGATGTATTTCACATTCCATGCTACATGAAATAGAAATCACAATATTCTAGCCAAGCTAGGTACATTTTTGTCAGGATCAGAATGGTGCGAGTAGTAATGTTAGCAGTGTGTGGATCTCCTACAAGGTCAACATGGGTGTAGTCTGGCAATAAGCAGTGTAAACTCACTTTTGTACAAGGTGTGATTTACATTTGGGCTGTCACAGAAATTAGAAATGTGACTGTAGTAAATTATCAGTTTCACATTGGTTGGATTATTGGGGGAAATTTGTATTTTTTAAAATAACCTTGGATTTACACACACAGTGTTATTGGTACTTCCGTTATCACAAGAATACAATGCAGGATACCAAGAAAGTAGTAGAATCTGTATTTCATGTGCTGTATTCAAAAGCAACACTGAAAAATAAGTACTCTGTGGTTGTCAGGACGATCAGATTGTGATAAAAGCGTGGTGTTCGTGGCCAGCATTGCCAGTATTTTCATCATTTGTATAGGTAATATAAGATAAGACATACAATCCTTATCAATCCATATTTCTAGGTTGTATTTCAAATTGCAAGTACTGAAGTATTACTGAAAGGTGAGATGAGTTGACTGCCACCCTACCAGCTGTGTGTGAATGAAAAAAAAAGCAATATGTCTGAAACATAGAACATTGTGAATATGTCAAGATGGGTTATGGGCTGACAATCCATGACAGGATCCTGGACTGCCAGTGGAAGACAACTCTCTGCAGCTGCTCAGACTTGACCCTAACGCAGCAGTGTTCCAGGATGGATGGAGGAGACACTTTTTGTGTGATAATTCTGGTGTTAAGTTTGCAGATATACAGATGACTACTAAAATGGGTCTGTCACTGATACAATTAAACCCGGTCCATCAAATGTATTTATTTCTCTGTTGAAAATTTTAGCATATATTTTGGAGATATTTACGTCAATAAATGAACCGATACCCACGTTCTTACTCAGGCCCCCCTAAGTAATTGAAGGAATTACACCAAATTTGAAGGAATTGCATCTCAAATGTAAACAAACGCAGCCCACTCGCGAAACAATTGCAGCGATATCGGTAGTTTAGCGGTAATAACAGAAACACATCGGCCCTATCGGAAGCAATGTCGGTGATACTGGAAACACGATCGGCCATCTTCGGAGATTTTTCGGTCGCGAGCGGAAACTCACGCAGCAAAACATGGCGTCGTTGGAAGAAGCACCCGTCTCGGTGAGATTTGTTTTTAGTTCCTACTATTACATTTTCATACTTATCCATCTTTGACCACCCGTGTTGAATGCGTTTAGGTATGAGGTGTTGTCGGGGCAATAGCTTATGTTTTTAGGAAAAGATTGTCACTGCAGAACAGTGTCACAAGTCATGCCCTTGTAGTTTGTTTACATCTGAACATCGAAGTCGTGCCGATGATTACGAACATCATGAACGTGCGCCATGAAGAAGTTTATGAGCCATAATTTTTCTTGCTACGAAGTGCAATTGACAAATTAAAACACATTTTACCAAAAAATGATGTTATATCTGGCGCACGTTCGTAATCATCGGCACGACTTCGATGTTCAGATGTAAACAAACTACAAGGGCATGACTTGTGACGCACTCCTAGAGTGACTATCTTTTCCTAAAAACATAAGCTATTGCCCCGACAACACCTCATACCTAAACGCATTCAACACGGGTGGTCAAAGATGGATAAGTATAAAAATGTAATAGTAGAAACTAAAAAAAATCTCACCGAGACGGGTGCTTTTTCCAACGACGCCATGTTTTGCTGCGTGAGTTTCCGCTCGCGACCGAAAAATCTCCGAAGATGGCCGATCGTGTTTCCAGTATTACCGACATTGCTTCCGATAGGGCCGATGTATTTCTGTTATTACCGCTAAATTACCGATATCGCTGCAATTGTTTCGCGAGTGGGCTGCGTTTGTTTACATTTGAGATGCAATTCCTTCAAATTTGGTGTAATTCCTTCAATTACTTAGGGGGGCCTGTTACTTTTTAGTTCTAAATGATGTGTTCACATTACAATCCATATGGATATGTGAAAGCCTGCAAGCCTATGCACTCGAAGTGTCATGACAATATATGAGCTTGTGCATACAAAGGTTGGCACGGATAGATAGATTTGGACCCGGAACCGCTTTGATCTCGTGACTAATAAAATGAGGAATACATTGAATGTGATTGTTATTATTTCATGTAAGACATGATCTGTCATATGTTTGGAATCATCGACAGAAACTGCACTGAAAACTCATAAAATATTAACTGTGGACATCTAATCATGTCGCGTGTAACACAGGTTGCAACTACATCAAGTAGTTTATTGATTACATGTAAAAGGCTCGGGAACGCAAATATCCGCCTCAAATAGGCGTGGCAAACCTTATATTAGTATAGTCCAGCTATTTGGTTTCGAAAAAAACCCATGTCTGCCTTTGGCTCCGAGGTTCATCCATAGTATGATCCTGGACATGTCCCGGGCGTCATGGAAAATCATGCCGTTAAACTTCTTTGGAATAGGCTTCCCATATACAGCCTTACGAGAAAAGCCTGTGGATTCGGTCTCTTATGACAGCAGCGTGACTGACATGATTCAGGAACAGCATGCTTGATATGCGGACATTGTCTTTGAAATGTGTCTCTTGCATCACAAGTACACTGCCATCAGATTCCCGATTGTTCTGGGTACCTCCTGATCTCTTCACCGGGAGCACAGCCCCTTTGACACAGGCTTTATTGTTTGGAAGCCTTTGTGTTCTCAGGAAAGTTCTTGGTGGTTTCGATAAGACCGTCTTTCCTGGGAGAAGTCCCATTCACTGTCTGGGCTGGGCTGGGCTGGGCTGGGCATAGAGGTGGCAAGGGTACTGAGCTGATGAGCCTTTACCAGCCTGACCATGCCATGTTCACTCAAGCTTTCTTTGCTATGTGAGATATATTTACCTACAGAAATGTGTAAGTTGTAAACGAGATGGGTGAGCTGGTTATGACAGCTGAACATATCGAGGGCGCACATGTATCTCGAACATCATTTTCATCATGGCAAATGTACAGCTGGATCACTACTTTTTTCCTACTTCTAGTGGCGATAGATCTGCTGCAGTTACAAAGTTTCTGTTGTGAATGACATCGAAACAACAATCAGCACATAACTACTGATATGAAAAGACTAATGAGTCAATAATGAAGCTAATTTACATAACATTAGAATGACGAATCTTCATTTTATTTCATATAAATAAAATAGTTAAATGCTTACATATTTCCCATTTGCACTTCATTAAGGACATCGCGTTCAGCGACGATTGATGTCCAGACAATGTCGTCCCCATAAGAGGGAAAGCATTTCTCCTTTATAGAGATGACCCCTCTACAGATGAAAACCGACATACCATTGCATACAGAAGAACTGTTCCAATGCCATCTTGTCAATGCATGGGTCCATGCAATCCTTTCTTCCAGTGTCCCACTTGGGTCCGCCATACTGGCAGTCGTTTGCTGGCCATTTAATGGGCATAATACTTTTCCTAACACACCACAAAAAGCCCTTTGACACGTGTGTGATTTTTTATTACAAAAGTTAAAATGTAACATAGAAAAATCTACACTGTCTTCTAAATAAACTTCAAAGAGTTGTAAAGTCATATATTGTGAAATCTTTGCTCAACGGAAAGAACATATTTTTTTTCACAATTTTAAAAACACATAGCTTTATTCATGCATATGTGTACAAACATTGTTCAGATACGACCATTTAACATTTTTTCACGAATGATGTATACAAACTTCTCACAGACGAAAACGTGGGATAAAACCATGCTGATAAATGAATGCTGGCATGCAAGTTATATTCGGTGTCGCTCTTGGATTAGCTGACATAAAAACACTACCGTAAAATATGTATGGGTAATGACAGTTTTTATTCCTACAACCGTGTTACCAAGCTACAAGATTCGGTACTGAATTAAACCTACGATGAGATTGAAATGGGAAGGAACATGACTCTTGCATTTCTCTGCATGAAGCACCTGCATGTTGACCATCATTAACAAATTTTCCTTACATTCTGAAGACAAAGTAAAACCCTTTTTCATGATTACAAGTAATACCAAGAAAAAATAAGAGAAAATTGAGTACAGCCATTCGGGAGATGGACAAATAGATCTGTCTTGCAAGCGCTTCTGTATATACTATCAACTGTACAGATATATAACGATCAACACATTTACAATTATACCGTGTTTGGTGACATATTTGCAAATATACAATATATGTGTGGGTTTCCCATGCCGAGTATACTCTTTTCCAAGGTTAACATACATATATAACGTTGGTTTAGTAAAACGGATGCAACAAATTGGGTTTATCTTGAAGCCTTGATAATTATCATATGCAACTGCTATGAATTTCAGTTGCGGCTGATCGTCCTCACTGCTAACTACCGACGTCTTGGGCATGCGACTGTGTAGAAGCTGTAGAAGCTGTAAAAGCTGTAGTAGCTGCTGTAGGTGTTGCAGTAGAAGAAATCACATTTTCTGAGCGTAGTATTCAGGACTGGGTGTGTAGCCAGGTGCGTGTTTCTGCATCTGAACATATAACATTTGGGATCAATGAGGGGAGATGAAAAGTGACGTAATCTCGCGTTCACTTACATGATGGGGCGTGTGTGGTTGCTTGCATTAGTCCTCACGTTTATTCGTTCATAGTGTAACACACAAATATACTACAAAACCACTCAACAGTTTGAACAATGACCTGAGCCAACCATTCGTCGTTTACCCAACATAAAGTAGGGTAACAAGGGGAATTATGTGTACCGCTTTTTCATATGATGTTTTGCCGGGAATGGAGCAAACTGATCCCCAAGCAGGTCCTCTGTATGCACTGTACCATGGGAACATGAGGACCACCGGATCAGAAATAGTGAGTGAGCTGAGTTTTACGCCGCACTCAGCAATATTCCAGCTATATGGCGGCGGTCTGTAAATAATCGAGTCTGGGCCAGACAATCCAGTGATCAACAACATGAGCATCAGTCAGCACAATTGGGAACCGATGACATCTGTCAACTAAGTCAGCGAACCTGACCACCCGATCCCTTTAGTTGCCTCTTAGGACAAGCATAGTCGCCTCTTATGGCAATCATGGGTTGCTCAGAAATAGTGGGTGCTTCATTGTGAGAGAGTTATTATTTCTTTGTTTAATAAGGGACGAATCAATATTCCTGTTATATAAGGTGGGTGTTTTGTTAAATCACAGCTGGTTATTTTGACTCGTGAGGCAAACCTGAATTGATACTGGACTGTGACGTGAAACACGTGATTTTGTAGTGACAAACCTACATGAAAATCTAAGGATCGAGAAAGGGTCCAAACAACTGATGGGTGTCAAGGTCCTTTATGACACACAATTCTGACACCATATGGCAACATCTGGACAAAGCACCAACAATTTCCATATTATCACCGTTTAAAGTTTACAAATTACCATGAAAGTCAATTTTTTTTAATGTTAAAAGGTTTCTATATGGTCACTTGGACTAAGTACCCGGTACTTGTATAAGTGGGTTTATTTTTACGTCACTTTTACCAATATTTCACCAAATCATGACATTGGACACCTGAAATGGACTTCACTTATTGTTCCAATGTGGGGAATTGGAACCCGGGTCTTCGGCATTGCAAGCGAACGCTTTAATCACAAAGCCACACCGCCGCCCCACCTGGTCCCTTGAAAAAAATCCCACAGTTGTTTAAACTTTTACCTCAACTGATATATCTGATGGCGAGATGCCATTCTGGTCCTCCTTTCCCCAGGGGTCTACCACGTAGTTCGGGACATAGCGAGCCACCAGCCGACGGTGTTTCACCAGCGCAGGGCCCCAGTCTTCCAGGGGATTCGTCAGAATCCGTAGTCGCTGTAGAAACATAATGATAACCCAGAGTAATTTCCCGAGAATGGTTGTTGCTTTTGTTATTGTTGTTCTCCGACTACCAGTGTGATATCCAGTAATTCTTGACTAGGTAGCGATCTCATTTTCATGATGAAAAAATGAAACCATTTTGAAGTTTAATTTCATTTGCCCTTGATAAAAATGCTAGGACTGAAAGAAAAGTCAGTGTACGTGTTTACACTTTTGCCTTGTCATCCTAGCATATTTGACTTATTATTATATATTTATGCACTTTTGGAACTTCATGAAATAGTGGGCATTTAGTTTTTTTCAAAGTGAACTTATGAAATGACTGTAATGTGAAGGCATGTTATTGATTGTTTAAGTAAATCATTTTACACACACGCACGCACGCACGCACACGGATTGCAACCTAGTGCACATTGTCTTTCGTATGGAATATCTTCACGACGGAAAAGATATGACGTAGAATGATTTTGTTAAATGCTACAACAAATAAATACAAACAAAATACACATTTCAAAATTAAACCGACAATAGCAATAATATCAGGCCATTATTTCCTGTTATTATTATTGTCCGAGGAATGTTAATGTATTCATCAATATCCACAAAGAACAATATATCGCCCATTTCCACTGAAAAGAAACCTGTTCCATGTCATGTGTCTTATCTGAAATACATGTGACGTTTTAAACAGTGGTAGTAGCTCAACTGGTCACGTGTGTATAGTCTCACTTGTCGGGCAAAATACTAATTACCTAATCATTATTTATATTTTTCCAGAGATGGCAATGTGACGTCTATTACACATTAAAAGATTAAATGTATGTTTCAATATCCTAGGTAAATAGACATGTTACATGCCATGATTACATACCGAGATAAATACCACAGAAATCAAATCACACTGGATTAGTCATCACACCCATCCCCGCACAAGAAAATCCAACAAAAGCCTACACTGCTTGGATGCTTTTTTTTCAACAAAACTAAAACAATTATGAATATTTTCAAATAAGTCATCTGACAGGAACACACTTTTCTTATTGTCTGATTGTTTAGGTTGACCAAATTCTGTCAAGGTGGACAGTTTCCCAGTACCCACGGAGAGGCCTGCCTGGGAGCTAGACGTCGTGATTGGATTGTTGGCGCGAAAATCAATGCCCCTTTAGATTAATAATGGTTTAGGTGGTCTCAGCTAAATCAGTTTCATACTAGGCTCAATGCGATTTCAGAGTTATGTAGCAAATATACAGTGTTGCTCAACCAGCACCGTGTTTCCTAGGCTCGTGTATCAACCATGCTTACATTCAATGGTGCTTTCACGAATAGTTCTTGCTGTCAGGCATCAAATGAATGGACAAGGAAAAGAGTCTGGCACTTGCCAGTCGACTGATTGGAGATCACGATCCTGCGATTCTAACCCTCTACCCAGCTCATACGCACCAGTCAAAGAGCTCCATATCAGCAGAATGTTGGTCATGTAGTGTATATACTTACTTCTCCAAAAGTTCCTGGTGTGATGCACAGGTAGATGATGGCAGGAATAAAGATGCCAAGGATGACGACAAATGTCATCAACCAACCTAGAGCATCAGCCCACATTGGGTAGCCATCCAGACGGGTGTAGTCATACCACGAGAACACCATGACGCACTACAACAAGAAGTAACAGTATCTATTCAAAGCTATACAAGCTACAAAAGCCTAACAGGAGTAGCAAGATCAATAGTATACATTTTTTGTTGTTTTACATTCCGCGACTTCATCACAACGTATGCCAAAAACGGACGATATTGATGGCAGATGGCAAGTCATTCACTGGGGAATTGGTAGAACATTTTCATTTTCATTTCATTGGTAGAAGATACTGAGTTTAGTAAACCCGACATTGGATGCTAGTCTGTGACATTTACCACTTAGGTGAATTCCATGACCACAGGTAGAGTGATGGCTGAGATATTAACTTTCCGAGATGATACACCATCAGTGATTTAATGAATGAGGCGACTGGGTCTTCCTGTCTGGGGTAGAAAGGTTGATTGACAACATAGGTTAGCTACTCACGGTCACAGCCAAGGGGGTGAAGAAGACCCAGCAGGCAGCCCACCAGTATTTGACCACCACCCACGGGATGAAGCCGCACACCTTCACTCCTGTCATGCATTCAATGTCATTCAGGAATCTCTTCACACCTGGAATGAAACATACTGACCTTAACTGTGGAATGATGATAAGATGAGACTCCAAGTGACAGACTATCCAATACACTTGCATACAGTTACCAGCGACACAGGGTGATCCTCCATAGTTTAGGGCAGTCTAGTTATAGTGTGCCAGCGGGGGTGTGGACGTTGGGACGAGGAAGGGAGACTGGTCTGAAGGGTCACAGCGCTGTAGGCCTAGGCAGCAGCCGTTTGATCGTACACAGCTAACATGCAGCCTCCTACCCATTAGGGTTTTGATACACAAAAGTACTGACCATAAACGTAGCTGATGGCGATACATTCAACCAAGGAGATGACCAGAACGTTCCATCCTCCGGAGTAGGTGTCCATCAGATCCAGCATGTACAGACCACCCTACGGGTAGAGAAGGGTGCATGGCTACAGTCACAATATACACTAATTTGTTACATTGGAAATACTACAGTAAACTTAGAGACTGTCATGAACTTTTCATATCGAAAGTTATCCACCAACACAACACCAAATTTCAACACCACACACAGCGCTTCCACATGGATACAAAACACTGATCCTCGCCACAGCACAACCACCAACACACAGAGGGAAACGCACAACATATATATCAAACACCATACAAAACACAGACTCCCACATATCCCACAACACCATACTTACATTAGTGGTCAGAGTGAGGCCGAGCAGGAAGAAGACAGCACAGCAACAGACCACCGTAAATGACTTGTACTTCCTGGTTTGGGGGAACATATCCATGATGGATGTGGTGACAGTCTCCACCAGCACAAACTGCACAACAGGAAAAATATTCACACCTCATTTGTTCCTTACATCTGCAGTGTTCAGCATGCTGGGCTATTAACACATTACACACACATTTGTTTTGCCAAGGACCAGTAACTGCTGTTTGCATCATCAAAGTATCATAGAAACAGTTCCAAAAAAGTTACATACAAAATGTTGTGAAATAATTAGAGAACAAGACAACGCCACTTAAACTACCAAATGTGGTTGCATTTCCATTGTCTGTAATCGTCAGCATGTGCTGAATGCCTGGTTATTGTCCACTCACCTCGCTGTCGACGCCTAGGGTGACCAGCATGATGAAGAACAGGATGGCCCACAGTGGCGAGATGGGCATCTTGGTCACAGCGAATGGATACACCACAAAGGTCAGGGTGGGTCCTGGCCAAAGTTAACATATACTACGCATTTCATTCCCATCCGAGTTTCAATGGCCATATAACAAAATTTCCGGACAAAGGGCGTGGGTTTGGGGTGCGCTCCCACGCACCCCACTCTGGTTCCGCCCATGGAATGGAATTCATAATGTGACAATAGACAATATTAGTATCACTTAAGTATGTTCTATATTATAGTGAAAATGCATCTATCTGTATTTACTCGTTTGGAGATGTCAAACGTGATATAACACATACCACACACAACACATGACGCTAAAGAACCCATGAAGTTGTTGAAATTGGCTGTTTTTATACATAAATATTGGGTTATACTACACTTCAGGTAGATGATCTTTATCTTTGTTGTAACGACATTATCGACCTGTCGTAAATGTACACTTACATTTGATTTATCTCGGAATGCATGTTATGTATAGTTATGGATACAAGTTAATCCTAATGAAGTCAGGGAGTGCAAATACCTTTCTCGGCGACGTCTTCGATGGGCATGTTGAGGTCTGTAGCCAGGAACCCAAGATAGGAGAAAATGACAAAACCAGCAAACAGACTCGTCAAACAGTTGCCAAGAGAAACCAAAAGAGCATCCCTGAAACCATGATTATACTGTTAGTGTTCCTAGTCCTGTTACATGGAAGGAAGATGACAGGCATAACCTTCCATTCCAAATGTGGAAATAATGGTCGGTGAGTGACTCGGCTTAAGGAAGGATCGAGCATTGTTTCAACAATATCCTCGCATGGCAGCTTAGAGTGGAACTTGGCGAGCAACTTTAGTTAATGGCTGCTTTATTTGATATTTCATGAAGCATGACGGATAACTAAGACCAAAGTCCACATCAGGGACCACCCAAGGGGTCCATCGAATAAAAACCTTGGATAGCCGTGCTACAGGTGTCGCCCTTTAGAGCCAGAGTGATAAAATGTGGATATGAAGATACTGGTACAGGGACATAACCCTTCACATCAGTCTCACCTGAACGCGTCATTGTGGAACTTATTGTAACTGGAGAGGGCGATCAGTCCTCCCCACGATGCCGACAGCGAGAAGAAGATTTGTACAGCTGCGTCCTTCCATACCTGAAGATAAAAAAAGTTGTTGACTAGGTGAGCGTACATATACAACAGTTGTTTACCTGGTGAGTGTACATATAAAACAGTTGTTTACTTGGTGAGTATATATATAAAACAGTTGTTTACTTGATGAGCGTATATATAAAACAGTTGTTTACTTGGTGAGCGTCCATACAGAACCAGCTAATTTGGGGAAAGCAGGCGTTACACACCGTTCAGAACAACGTTTCATTTGTACAATATATGTCTATGGATAATTTATCCCTGGATGCGAGTGATTGATTGCATGAAAGACCAACACTGTAGTTGAGCGATGCCCCAAGGCCACAGCATCTTATATGACTTGAGAAAAATGAGCCAAAACTCCAGACCAACCCTGACGATGATTGTTTTTGTGCTGCTTGAGTAGTAAACATCCGACATCACTGTTCCAGAATCAAAATCTCTTACAAATATTTGTGAACAGCCTTGCAATATCATACCCGAGCATCATAAAGTCTCTCGAGTTTAGGTGTAATGTAGAAATCTATTCCTTTCTGGTAGCCTTCCAGCAGCACTCCTCTGATGAGAAGAATAATCAGCACGAGGTAGGGGAAGGTTGCTGTGACGTAGACAACCTGAAATATAGGATAAAAGCCATTTACCGCAACCTGAAAAATTGAAGGAACATGAAACTGTATTTAAACATGGCATACATCAACATGAATCATGGTAAATAATCAACATACTTGAACCTATTAAAACAGGAAACTGACCTTGCGGGATCACATCACTGATCTTGTCGGATCCCATGACTGACCGCCTGGATCTTATGACCGGCCGCCTGGATCTTATGACCGACCTTAATCGCTGCTATGACTGACCTTGTCAGACCTCCTGACTGACCTTGCTGGATCGCAAGGCTGAACTTGCTAGCTGCCATGACTGACATTGTAGGATTTCCTGACTCACCTTGCCGGCCGTTATTACTCCCTTTGCTGGATCTCACGACTCACCTTGCCGGATGATTTCACGCCCTTGCTGAGAGTGGCTGCCACGAATATCCAGGCCAAGAGGAGACACAAGACGAGCTGCCACCTAACTGGGCCGAGGTCACCGATCCCGTCGCTATAGCCAGATCCCAGGACCACGTTGCTGCAAGTCGTGAGTCAATGACTGTGTTTAACAGTAGTTCCTACATATCATGTCGGTTCAGTCAAAGGTGGGTGTCAACGCCCTACGCGGTCCCTACATGGGTTCGAGCTAATTTGAGGACCATCGCGAGTATCTTTACTACTCCTATGCCAAACATCAACTGTGCAATTTGTTTCATGTACTCCTATCACGGTGAGTAGGCAACATGTTCAGTTTCAAAATCAAGGGTTTTACAAATCTCCCGGTACTTACTTAAGGTATTCTTCGCTTGGTAGTTTCCGTTTAATACCCATCGTTGCTTTTGACTGGGTTTCGTTGTACAGAGCCATAAGAGTACCATTGATGTCTAAACAGGTGCCATTTACAGTTGGAGTCCACGAGTTCGACTGACAACTGGTCTCGTTCATGAGCGGCAGACGGTCCATGCAGTCTGAAGAGAGTGAGTGAGTTTATTGTTACGCCGCACTCAGTAATATTCCAGTTATACGGCGGCGGTCTGTAAATAATCGAGCCTGGACCAGACCTGTTGTCAACAGCATGAGCATCGATCTGCGTAATTGGGAACCGATGACGTGTCAACCAAGTCAGACAGCCTGACCACCCGATCCCGTTAGTCGCCTCTTACGACAAGCATTGTCGCCTTTTATGGCAAGCATGGGTTGCTGAAGGCCTATTGTACCCGGACTTTCACGGGTCCCATGCAGTCTGAAGGACAGCAGAAGGTCTTCGAGCTGGTGACAAAGTAATAGGTACATGTGATTCTACTTGACCATGTATATTTTACTGGGTTACATTCTCTAGTTATCTTGGTGTATCGGACTGTTTCTTACAAGGTGCTGCAATATATGTGATACATGTGGTCTCACCTCAGATATTACTGGGAGACTGATTCACAAATTACTTTGGTCACCCAACGGAATAAGGGTACACGGCGGGATAAGTCATGTTACTGTTAACCTTCCAGAGCGTCATGGACAATAATTCAGCACTTCTAGGCAGTACTACACTGCAATTAAGCGTTATACTAATGAATAACATTATTATTGATTAAAAGTGTTCACTGGGTGTGGGAATGTCTGGGCATTTGGGAGACGTGAGGTATCATAATGTTGGTGACAGGGTCTTGTAATATGATTGAGTGGGTATCCTAATGTCTTAGGACGTCGCGTCTTCTTCACAATAACAATGAAGTCTTACAAGCTGAGCTCCAATCCCCGCACTCGGACCATGGAAGCTTGGAAGTGAAGGAGGCAAACAGGTAGTAGAAGGCCCAGCCGATGATCATGTTGTAGTAGATGGCGACGAGGGAAGACACGATCACCATGCCCATACCAATTCCTGCAAGAGGCGTACACACGGAAGATAAGCAAACACTTCCAAACCATTCATAAATATGTATGTTTTTCAAAAATGCTTGATTCACCGACATGGAGATCGATTGAGTTGTATTTTGTTCATTCTGCAAAGAGTACCAGTTTCTGTCAGCAAAGGAGGAGGCGTGGAAAGGATGCTGATATTTGCTGCGTTCCTGTCGATGTCATCCACGTGTTTGGTGCCAACATACTATGGATCATTATAGATTTATATGAAGGGGGCAAACTCACGATCAGTGAATACTGGGAGACTGATTGACAAGTATGAAGTTTTAAAAGATAACTTAAGAAATACATATAAAAATACTTGTAAACAGACTTCAGTTACTTTTCACCTGGGCATGACATCGATGTTCTGTGTACACCAGGCTATCTATCAAAATACTCTTATGGCACTAGTCAAGACTGGTTCCCGTTTCCTATGTTTCAGTATAGGAGGTACCAATGCTACCAGAAAAGTTACGAGACCTTAGGCTTACGAGAGTTTTGTGAAACGGGCCCCAGGTATAGGATGTAAGGCTATCTATCAAAATAATCTTAAGGCACTAGTCAAGACTGGTTCCCGTTTGCATCTACAACATACATTCGGCTCCCTTCGGGCCATTCTGTTACCGCCACCATATTGTGCAATGTAATGAGACAGCCACGTAAAGGAGACGAATCAGCGAATCTCGGTCTAACTTGGATCAGTCCGACCTAACTTCAGAAAGAGTTACCTTACCCCTGAAGAGCTGCGCAAACTTCCAGCATGTGGCGGGTCCGCTGCTGGTGAACTGGCCCAGCGAGAGTTCAAGGAAGAAGATTGGGATGCCAACGAGCCCCAGCATGATTGTATAGGGGATAAAGAACGCACCTGAAATGCGGACAACGTATTTAAATACAATATAACATGATAGTTTAAAAAAGCACAGGACATGCATACAATCATTTGTATCTACATAATGATGAACACTTACAACGAAATGGCGGATTAAACGAACTGTTTTAGGCTCCGGTCAATCGCATTTGTATTAGTGGAAAGGCGTATAATGAACTACATTTATACCGAACAAACATTAGTGGTCGTTATAAACCGAGTTTATTGTATACCTAATGTCGGGGCAACATCGAAACACTCCCCTACCCATTTCACTTTACAGAATAACAGGATATACTCGTACCAACAGTCACCCAGTTCCAGTAGAATTGAATGATAAAATGTGTTTATACATAAATTGATTTTCATGATGGCTTCGAGTTTTCGATGGCATCAAGTATGCATGGACTTGAGGATATGTTTTGACTTGGTCCTCGTAGCTGTATGGATGAAATAATGCCAGTGTCACATTAACATTTAACACCTCACTCCCTCACCTCCTCCATTCCGGTAGGCCAGGTAGGGGAACCGCCACACGTTGCCCAGGCCCACGGCATATCCTAAGCATGAGAGGAAGAAGTCAATCTTACTGCCCCAGTTGCCGCGCTCAAGGTTCTCATCGCCCTAGAAACAAGCATGTATGTTATTTCTTTATGCAATAACTAGCAATATGTCATATGTCTGCAGGAATCTTGTATGTGGAAATCCGTTCATTAAAATCATGAGCATCAACAGATTATGAATCATAGGAATCATAAGAAATCAGTGCAGTGTCACCCCTGTCTGTCAAATACTCAAACAATCGATTTCACTTTATAATGCAGTCGTGTGCTGAACACTGTAAGATAGTGGTTTCCCCACGTGAAGGTGGTGATACCAGGGGAGGTAACTGGTTTGACAGAGAATGTATTGAAGCGCGTAGTAAGGCTCGCCGTTTTCTTCGTGCATTTCATGCCAGTAACAGTTTCAGAGATAGACAACGGTACATGGACTCGTGGAAGTCATATCAGCAGCTTTGTCGTTAACCAGAAGCGTTTTTCTACGTGTAATAAGATTAAACCATCAGAGTTGGTTGATTGCTTTGAACAGTTTTTAGAGGTGTTTCTAAATCAAATGTTGAGGCAGAGTTTTATGAAGTAGTTCAAACATCTGTAGCTTCTGTAGATGTTGATTTTACTACCCCTACGGTGGAACAGGAATATCTTGATAGGGAAATATCTATGCAGGAAGTAGTCGACGCTGTAGAGAGTATGCAGTCGGGTAAAGCGCCGGGTTTTAGTGGGATTAGTATAGAGTTCTTCAAAAATGCCCCAATTTGTTGCCTCCAAATGTTACAGTTTTGTTTAATGCCATACTGTATTCAGGGGTATACCCGTCAGCCTGGACCCTCGGTGTCATTATTCCCCTGCAAAAAAGGTGGTGTCGATATACCGTCTAACTATAGACCGATCACACTTTTGGAAGTTTCAGGGAAGATATTTGCTAAGATTATTAACAGTAGGCTGTATGCCTGGGCTCAACAAAGAAATGTTCTCACTCCAGAGCAAGGAGGTTTTAGACATGGTTCCCAAACAGCTGACAATATCTTTATTCTCCATACTGTTGTTAATAAACATTTATCATTATTTAGGGGACGGATATATTGTGCTTTTGCTGATCTAAAGGCTGCATTCGACTGTTGACAGAAATAGTTTATTTTATAAACCGTGGCTTGCAAATGTGAGAGGAAAAATGTTCACATTACTTAAAAATATGTATCAAAATGTAACGTCATGTGTTTCACTTAAAACAGGCTATACCTCCTTTTCTGAATGTCTGTATGGAGTGCAGCAAGGATGCCAATTATTGCCATTTTTGTTCTCCTTTTTTATTAATGACGTAGTGGAATATTTGTCTACTGATAGACAGAGGTGTGTTAATCTACACTTCATAGAGCTGTTTATTCTGTTGTTCGCAGATGACGTGGTTCTATTTGATAGTACAGTTTTGGGGCTGCAGAAGAGAATCGATAAGTTAAATTCATATTGCAACAAATGGAAATATAAAATAAATATTGACAAGACTAAGATTATTGTTTTTAGAAAAGCAGGCAGACTTAGGAAATATGAAAAAAATCTTTTTAAACGGAACTCCTATAGAGATAGTTCCATGATATAAATATCTCGGTGTTCACTTTTCGTGCTCCTGAAGTTGGTATCAAACTAAAAACCTTTAGCCGAACAAGCATGGAAAGTACTCTCTGTTCTTAGATCTTCTATGAAAGATTTCACAAACTTACCACTGAAAGTCTTATTATATATTTTAGATGTTAGAATTCTTCCAGTCTTGGTGTATGGTTCTGAAATTTGGGGGTTCCATCCATCACCAAACATACAAAATGTCCATGACAAGTGTTGTAAGCAAATAATTCACCAGTCACATACTACTGCAAACAATACTGCACGTAGTGAATTAGGTCGTTACTCTTTGAAAGTTAATTCTTATTCTAAAATTGTGAAATATTGGACCAGACTAATAAATCAAAATGAGAATTCTATTCTGATGTATATTATGAGGTATATAAATATCAGCATCGCTTAGGTGAAAAGAATCGTGATTGTTGGGCTTTGAGAGTTAAGAAACTTCTCTTCGGTTATGGGTTTGGAAACGTGTGGACTGATCAACAAATTACAAATGTTAACAATTTCCTATTCAACTTAAGCAGAGGTGCATTGACATTGATCTCCAAACATGGACTACAGATCTTATAAAATATACTAAGTTAGATTTTTTCAGACAAATAAAAATGACTGACAGAAGAATATTACATTAAAGCTGTCAGTGTGAAGGTATATCGCACTGCCCTCTGTCGATTTCGCTTTTCAGATCATATGTTAATGACTGAACATGGAAGACGTTTAAAACGTGCACGTAATGAACGTTTATGTCAATTGTGTGTTATTCCTACGATCGAATCCGAGTACCATTTTTGCCTTGAATGTCCATTCTATGACGATCTGAGAGCATCTCTCATACCACGTTATTATGTATATCCCTCTGAAAACAAGCTAGCTCTTCTGTTGACTTCCCGGAACAGCACTGTTATAAACAAACTTGCTAAGCATATTTTCCTAACTATGAAAAAACGTAGGAAATATTTTGTATCTAGCTAATCTTGTATTCTCACCTCTGAACATCTACCCCTCGGCGTCCATTCCGTCACACTTATTTTTATGGCGCTTCGTGTTGTTTAATGAATTCATTTGTCATGTATGTGCATAAAGGGCCGGTGGTCCCTTTACTGAATAAAGCATACATACTAATCAGAGCAGTGTCACCTTTGTGTCGGACAAATACATACTCACTCACCCCTGTGGCAGTCAAACACTCATACCTCAAGGCCTAAGACAATTTAGTCTTGGCAAACCACAATGGACAATAAGTGTTATTACTTTGTGCGTTACTTGACATTGTAATATAAATATTTAGGCTTGGAACAGAAACTCGCATATATTCTCTTGCATTCAACTAGGTTGATAAGACGCCCAGTGAATCTATGCATCCACACATAAATCCCACAACTGTAGAAACCCCGCCTATAATGAACTGGACACGGTTTGTCCATTGATGGCATGGAGACGCAATGACCAGCATCAAGCAAGTTGGGATCGTCGATGACGGCTTTTGTTTAACGAAAACGCCTTTAACATGAACGTTTCATTACAATAGGGGACCAAAGTTTGAACTTCAACATCCAGGACAAAACACACAAGTGTGGGATCGCGCGCGGCTATAGACTATACCATTTACCTGCTTTTGAGGACCGTATGGCTGGTTAATGCCCGTTAAAGTAAAGAGATCCACTTTCCAACTATTAGGGCACACTGACAGTTATCACCGAAGGTATACTTGCACAATCTATTTTTAAACAAGTAAGCATAGTTCACTTCTTCTGTTCATGACTAAAGAATGTACTGGTGTAATCTACACCTGCGTGTACATTGTTACGACACAAACGATGTGAATGCCTTGTGGAAACTGAGCCGAATGAATGTCTCATGGAATATGAGCTGAATGGGTGTTGGCTTACCACAGAATAAAACATGCCCATGTCTCATTCTGTTGTCAGTCAGATGAGAAGCGAGTCGAGTTTCAGTGGCAATGGTGGGATACGGTCGATATAAAATTTCAAGAAGCATGCATATGTAACCCTACGTTGTGTTGGAAAAGACGTCAGAGACGAATTCAGATTACCATATAATTTCATAAAGACAGCAACATCCAAGCAGTGGACGGAACACTTTACAAAACTCCTTTCAACGGTCAGACAAGAACAGCCTATTATATCTACCACTTTGAAGACTCTACAAATCAACCCACTTTAGGAAGAAGTCCTATCTCTCATCACCCAAAAATATGATCCTGGACCTGGTGATACTGCAAATAAGTTAATAAAGGCATCCAGTCAATCAATCCATCAGTCAATGTTTTATTGCACATAAGGCCACAGGCCCACTGGGTAGTAGGATTTCTGCAAGATAAAAGCTTCTTAAAGCCATGTGTGGATATAGAATCAGATTGAATTCTGAGTTCATTATAGACTGGGCAAAGATACATAAAATGGCATTCGTCTTCGACTCCGTTATTACATATGTTACAGCGCTTGTTTATTTTATCGATGTTGTAGTGCCTTCCTTTGTTGACCTCCAATTCGTTGAGACCTAGTCGGAATCGAATGAGACAGTTTCTAAGAGGTTTAGATTTGAGGTTGTGTAGGTACGTCTCTGTTTCACATTTGTTTTTTCAAAAGTGACGGTGGCACTAAGACTTTTTTTAAAAAAATTGATTTTTAGTGATGAGGGAGGAACACATTTTTTTCTCTCAGAAATACAGCTTGGAAAGTTTGGCACGTGTTAATGAGTTGAAAATTCAGTCACTAGTACTTACACTCATTCTTATAGTGGTCAAGTGGATGATCAGGACGCGGCAAAGTCAAAATTTTTCTTGTCAAAATGGCAATTAAAAATTATTAGGTGTTCAACTAGAAGTGACCCGCCGATGCCCGAAAACCGTTCACATTTCTTTATACTGGGCAAACTAATTTAAGGATCCTGGCATTTTTGTGATTGATATTTCATCAGATTGTCAATGAATAAATAGATCCTTATTCATAATTCAGTTTACATACATCCTTAACCTTTTCAGTACAGTATATTTACCCTGAGGTCGCTGTATCTCACACTACATCCTTTAGAAGAATTAGGGTTGGCTTCCTTCTATTTGTGTTGAAGTTATCATATGTCCATTGTTTAGCTCTGCGGAAAGAAATGACCCAAATAATTACAGAGGCATATCGTTTATTGGCTCTCTATGTAAGGTATTCACCTCCAGAAATACGCATGTAAAGAAAGAGGTAGAATCTATTGTCTTTTCAGTGGCATTTTCCCCAAGGAATTTGACACCAATAAACCTCTTTACTTTAACACTCTTCACAAAGCAGGGCTACCTGGGAAGTTCCTAAACATGACCTCATACAGCTTTTGCTTGTGAGAAAACAATCATGATCAGTGAAGTTATTTTTTCTGTAATGCTGGAACCCGTGTTGTGCACATATATGCAGGTTAATCTAAACAAAACCAAAGTTATTGGTTATTTTTCAAATGGCGGTTCTCTTCGGTCTTATAAAACAATTAGGTCGTTTGGGTTCATATTTATGGCTCAACCTGTTTGGTCTAAAAGCGCAAACCAGTCTCGTGACACAAGCCAGGAAGCCAGTGCAATAATTCAAATATAAGGGCTACCTCTCATTGTAAAATTATAGAATGTGTGCAACTTGCATTGAATTTTGTAAAACGTTTCCACAACCAATCAAGATCCCGGGGTAGAATAGGCCTTCAGCAAACCATGCTTGCCATAAAAGGCGACTATGCTTGTTGTAAGAGGCGGCTAAGGGGATCGGGTTTTCAGGTTCGCTGACTTGGTCAACACATGTCATCGGTTCCCAATTACGCAGATCGATGCTCATGTTGTTGATCACTGGATTGCCTGGTCCAGACGATTATTTACGGACAGCCACAATATAGCTGGAATATTGCTGAGTGTGGCGTAAAATTAAACTCACTCACAATCAGCAAATCAACCGATAACGTCATTGCTCTAAGTGAATGTGGCAAATTCCCTTTACAACTAATGTACAAGACAAGTGTTGTCATCATTTAATTTCGGTTGATTCAGCTTCCGCATCACAGGCTATCATATCAAAAGTACAGTATTCTCAAAGCCATAGACAACTGTGTGGACACTAGACGGGGGTAACAAAGGTTGAGAGTATTATGTATTACTGTGACTTAAAGGTCACATGCAACCAAAAAATCAAACATAATTAAAACACATTTATCACTTATTCATGACATATAATATACATTGCTGCTTTTAAAAAAACAAATAAACAAAATTATAAGCGTACAATCGCGATTCGAAAGTGCAATATTTTGTACTTGGGCTTACTTCCCCCGAAACGAAGCCCTCGGGAGACCGAACCCAGTCATAGCGGGTGGATATGCACTCAAGTGTAACGACGGCTTCCGATTGGCTGTTCCATTTGCTGACATGCTGAGGGTTCATTGTGTGTACAGAAAGATGATCTGTTTGATGGGCATTTTAGAAGTTATAGCCAGTCACAAGAAAGTAAGATTCTTTGTGGATAACAACTTCTTTTTGTGTACTTGATGCGTCGTTTCAGTATGGATTCATATACTGTTGTCAAGCAAAATCATATACACCAAAAGAAGTCGATATCCATGAAGAATGTATATAGAGATGTTAGGTTTTGAAAATACATGTTCTCTGAATTTGCGCTCGATCCAATAAAAAATCATGTCAGTAGAGATGGTAAACTACTGCGTGGCTCCAGCCATCTGTCATTCGTCCAAGTACCAAACAGGACTGGAATCTGGAGTTTGCACAAGTTTCCGTCACATCCAGTCATCCGAATAAAATGAATGTAGTTTGTTTGCAACCCACAGACAAAAAAAAAACATGTCATGTGTATCACACGTGCCTAATTACATAATGTGGCAGACACGGGACTCGGGTGCACGAGTCATAAATCAACTTATTTTCTTTATGTCGTATAGTCTGATAGGTGTTAAGTTCAAATTGCACGTTGTCAATGATTGAAGCTGTGTATTGCATGTTGTCTTTAGCAGACAGGCAGACAGACATATAGGTGTGAATAAACGAGACACTGAGTTTTCTCTGTGACAGAGACTGCTTGCCACAGTCAACAAGTTGTTTTACGTAACGAGTAGATTATGTACTTGTTTGTGTACACAACCGAGATTAGACTATTGCTCACGACCTCAGACGCTGGGCATGCATACTGTTTCAAGCTCCGCGAACCTATTCATTGCGCATGCGTTATGGACGCAGCGCAGCACAGCTGTTGAAACCAGTTTTCCCCCCAGCGCTGGGGGGAATTTAGTGAAACGTTTGAACTCCGATTTCGCGGGCTTTTTTTCATCGCGTTTTTTTTTCAACTTTACAGGTTGAATTGGCATTTTTTATGATTTGTTTCGGTAAGTGCACACCGAAAGGTACCAGAATCTGCAAAGTTGTATTTTACGTTGCATGTGACCTTTAAGGTTTGTGTGGTTAAGCTGAGATGTCGGTGATGTGAATGTTTATCTCAGATGTGGACAAAGTCGCAGGGCCCCGTTCCTCAAAGAGATCGGAGAGCAATAACAGTCGTAATTCTATGTTAAGGTATGGAAGTTACGATCATCATAGCGCTACGGTCGCTTTGACTGACCAGGGCAGTGTCCACTGAGGCTTAACCCACTCAAAGTAATGTTGTTCTAAAGGGTCTTTGACTTGGGGCTTAAATATGGTCGTCTGAAACTGCCACCTGCGACAAACGATCTTAAGTTCTCGTATAAGCACCACCTACAGACGTACGCAGCTGGGCGTGACATGGGTTCCCGCCAGTGAGGACGGTCGACATCAAGTTTGACACAGTGCTTATAGTATCACACACATACCCATATCAAAGGGTGTCTGTTAATTACATTTTCAAGCTTAACAGGTAGCCACAAAGAATGGCGGACACACATCACTGTCAGGATTTGGAAATATCACCGATGTTTATTGTCTTCTTGAAAAATATAGTATCTCTGCTGTGGAAGCAAGTCTTTTCGAATTATCCATGCCTGGAAGATAACGGAGACTGATCCGTAATCCATGTCTGTGTAATGTGTTTCTCATGTAATGGTGTCATGTCAATTGACAATATTTTTGAACTCATACATTTAAACTGTACATTTGTTTTTCAATATATTAAGACACGTTCTGCCATTGGTAAGAAATTCCAACTACTTCGGGAAATATGCATTTACAATTTCATTCTTTAGTACAAAGGCAATGTGCGAAAGTGGTATATTTGCGACAATTAGCTTCGTTAATGTGAAAACAGGAACGACACTGAACATATGAATATACACTACAACGATTACTACCACCATGTTCTCCAGAAGTACCCTTGTATAAAATTACTAAAGGTCTTCACATACAGTTTCTGCTTGTATGAAAACCACAAAGGTTCTGCCAAGATTTTTTCCTGTAATGTTGGAACCCGTCCGGTCCCTGTTATAAGTCCTCGGATGTTTATAATGTTTACTTAAAGTTTCCATTTTTGCAGTGATGGAACATGAAGGTGGCAAGGAGAGTTTTCATTACCCCGGCTATTACAGGCTGTAATGATGTCATTGTTTTAATGTTTGCTCATGAAGTACCAGCCCTCTCCGATACCCGCAACCAGTCGCAGAGAAAGATTAAGGCCTTGACATGTTCTGTCGGGAAACAGGTGTACATGTTAATCTTAAAACCAAAGTTATTGTCACCCCTGTCTGGGGTTCCATTGCTGGACATATTTCACAACACCAGATTCATGAAACGTTATCGATCTGTACAACACTTTGTAATTTGTTGTCAACAACAAATAACCATTTTATTTCTAATGTGTGTCATCTTGAGAAAGTTCACAGATTAAGGACAAATAGTAATGCTTAATTAAATCTAAACATTCTGTAAAGACTTTATTTTGGCCCATGGACTTATACTGAAATAAATGTGTGTCTGAAAGACATGTAACGTCCAGCACGTTTCTATGTCGGCTACATTAGTACATGTTTCTGCACGAAGTTTCGCAAACGTTTCGCACTTTTCATACAAATGATATAAAACCTCTTTCTCCAAACTGAACAATCCAATAGAAAACGGGGCACAGAAATGTCACAAATGGGTGCTCCCAACAGCCATTTAAATTGCAAGGACATTAAGTTTAACAGTTTCAATATGACAGGCAAATCATGTGATCGACCCAGATATGGAAGGTCCAGAGTCATAACACCTCAAGAGAATCGCAATCCGTGGGTTTTTCACCGACGCAACCTCATGCTGACGGTGACCACCGTCCCCACAGAAGCCAAGTCTCGTGTCACGGCCAGCAACTGCCGCATCATTGGGTCATCGCGTGAGCCAATTCACAATGACCAGACGACTTCGTGCTGTTTTGAATTGTCTTGACCTCCCAACATAGTGGAAACCTTGTGCAGTGGTCACAACTACATCGCTGTTTATTGTTGCAATGTCAATTTTGCTGAAAGAACACGTGCATTGCAGTGTGTTTCAACATACATTTTCCAATTCACCAAATGGTTTTGTTATGTTTACCTTATTGAAAGACAAACAACCTTTGAACTTTCTTTTGCTCGTCAGTTTAAATTATTGAAGTTTCAAAAAGCACACAGACATAACAGAATACTTACGCTAGAATCACAAGGGAATGAAATGTGTACTTTCTTTGAATGGAGACTAAGATGAAGTTGAAGATGACGTCAAAATGTTTAGGATTATGATAAACTAGATGCAAGCTAACAAAAATGAGGTTTCATGGCTACAAAAATGACAAAATTTCCAGTGTAAAAATACATATTTGACCTTAGATTCGTATAGTTCTGACAATTAAGGAGTTAGTGGAGAACGTCTTCGTTATCATGACCGCATGAACACGTGGATGCTTCCGATATGTGCCGCTCATATCTATCCGCGTTTAGATCACTACAGCCGAGCTTGAGGCGACGGTGAATGATTGGACAAAATCTCGTTTTTAGCCCAATCTGAAATTTTTGCCAAATCTCTTTCTAAAAATGCGGCTTCTGTGACTTGGTCATCTATAATGGTATATATCGATGTATCATCTGCAAAAAGGCAAATGTTGCTATCTATAACGGTTTAGATTTAATGCCCTCGGTCACAAACAGGTTAAAACTAAATCCATTTTGAATATCCTCTGTGTTTTTAATATTGAAAACATTATGTTGTATTGAGACACTCACTGCAATGATACGACGATAATCCACCATTTGGAAAGAACACACTTCAACATACTGCGATCATACAAAGACTACACATTACAGATTCTGTTGTGTTCAGAGACGAATACATATTTAATACACATTAAATAGCCGCATGAGTGGTAAACATCTCGCTCAAATCTGCGTCCATGAAATGGACACAAAGAGAGAAGAAGAAATATTTTATTTAAGTGTCACATGCTCATAAAAAACGGGTATAACATATAAAATAAGACAATAAAATAGAGCATCCGGTCTTGTAGGCCTATGAGACACTAAAAGGACATTAAAATAAGTTAAGTTAAAATGATCAATATTAAAGGGCGATTATCACACGTTTGGTTCAAAGAATACTCTACGAAATGGCGGTATTCAGGTTCTGGATTGGTCGTGTCGAAGCCTCAGCCACAATCATATCTAGCATATCTGTCGACATACCTGGGTCGACGAGTTTGTCAGCAAGTCAATCCACCACAGACGTTGAAAGATCTTAAACGTCTACATGTTGAGCAATGGCGACGTCTTCCTCGAAATGCGTGTACTAACGTTCTAATTACACGGGGAGACGTTGTGTGGCTGTATGAGAGGCTTGAGGCCGCGACAACCCTTACTGAAGACCGCAATCGAATTGTTTTGTGAACTTTGGGAGGGTAAGATGGATTCATGCTACCCGTGAAACTTCATTTCATTAGCGTTTAGCCAATGAACGGTATACTAATTTACTTTGAGGATAACGATATAAATATATATCACGACCACGGTCTAGATTTCCGAAGCTCCCTTAACGGTTAAAAAGTCGTAAGTGCCATATGTTATCACAAACTTACGATTATCTTGGCACAGGTGTCTGTTACAAGGATACCATACGGGCGTGAAACCTTGAGACGTAACGTTATCTAAAGGCATATTTCTGAATAACACATGCCGATTGTTGTTGGGTATGAATGACCACAAAGAGTTCATCGAAACAGTACGCAGGCACCTAAAATTGGACATATTCCATAGCTAAACAAAATATAAAACCACCACAGCAAGTGAAATCATGTCGAACATGCGCGGCGTGCTTGAAATTCGCGCAAGGAATTCCTTGCTTTTATCTTGAGTCTTGACATGACTCAGGTCTTGTTACCAATACGATCTGCAGTTGTGGTAAACATAGACCTTCGGTATTCTCACGCTATTGGACACGAAGAACAAATGCGATAAAAAGCCTTGCGCTTTTGCTCATGTTGACCTTGGCTACAGTACCGAGCTCATCGTGCTGGGTGTTTACAAAGCAAATGGAGCGGAACTACGGTAGCAAGTTACACGGTCTGGAAAACAGTTCGCAGCAAGGGCAAGGACGGACAAAGACTGTAATATATACGTAACCAACGTTCAACGTCTTCAACCGAAGAATGTTTTTGCCAAAATTATCCATTCAGAAATTTATATAGGAAACGTGGAACATAAAATTATTGAATGTAGAATTGAAGGTAGGGTCTGTGTGTTAAATCTCGCACAGCCCTCGTCTTACACAGGACCTGTATGCTACACCTCACACAATCATTGTCTACTCCTCGTTTAGCGATAATATCTATTATCTACTGATATGAACTCTGAACACAAGCTGGGGAGAATAGAGCAACCATTTGTGATTATGCGATACATAGTTTAACTTAAGGGTTCAGTGCACATGTAAAAAACACACCGCGTACGGAAAGACGAAAAAAATCCAAGAGCTTACCTGCAGTACATACAGTAGGTCTTATTTCACTCAGCAGTTATGGCTAGCGTTCATGGGACTACTGACACATTCCATTCTGAAGAAATTATATATCTGAACGTTATCTGAACACTACACCATGTCAGTACTTAACAGGAACTGTAATATTACTTAGAATGGTCCCCTATTTCAAACAATGGTCCCCGAGTAAAGCTATCATTAGCTAGACAATGGAGAGATGTTTTAGGTCGCTTCAAGGAATATTCCAGCAATATCAGTGACGGGGCACCAGAAATGGGCTTCATGCAACGTATCCATGGATGTCATGATTAGAGCATGGATACATACAATTGGAAATGTACATACACACTAGCTCAAACTAGGGTATGACTTGGTTCGTGCAGACTTGGTTTCAGTTGTTTCAATGTCAGCAGACCCTCTCAGCCCCTCCCCCAAACCCTAAAAGATCCCGGGATTATAAATAAAAAACCCCCACAAAAACCCACACAACAAAGTACAATAGCGAGCGAACATCAACCCCAAATCAATGGGAATACTGCAGAAGGAAAGGGGTTCGGAAAATAAATTAAATTGGGTTGCTTTACCCGATGCATCGCACAAGTAAACAAAGTAAAGGACTAGGCATACAGAAAAAAACGTATGTAGGGTACACTACCGGGTCGCACATGTGCCGATGTGGCATTTACGTGTACAGGTCTGGTCTTCAGTTAGTTAAACGTAATCCATAAATGGTCACCTCGGCGTTCGACTGATCGCCATGTCAGGACATAGTTTCCTTTCAGAGGTAATCAGAATGTTGCCTGGACACTCCCATGTGTCCAGCTAAATAACGCCCAGCATACAGCATTACGTAGCCAGCTGCGCACGGACTTTGTGGGGCTTACATGCAGCTAAAGCGACAGCTGTGTCTGCCCAGTTGAACAGCGGGAGCAGTTTGACAAGTTAGTGAAGATTTAAAAAAAAACACGAATAGTTCCGCTCGTACCCAACACCTTCTAGACAGTAAACTTGCCCCTGGGGAGTCCATCCCGGGGAATTATTCCAACACCGAAATAAGTTCACCTATTGTTTTCGTATACTTGTTCTAGTTTATTATATTGCATATTTAGGGTAAGGTATGCATATCAGCTTTAAGTTTGTTTTTTGCTGGCAGTGGGGAGTAAGGGGAGGGGGGAGATGGGGGACTCTTATCGATTTCCATAAGAAGGGCGCTTGTTTATAACACCAACCCTTAAATGTTTCACTACATTTATATTTTGACATTTCAAGCGGGGATTATGGGCGGAACATTTACCGATTAAGATGACACAAAACAGACAGTGTACTTTTTCTCCATCGTTGATTCCCTCTCAACTGCATGTGTTTTAATTCTCACCTCGTTTGTCTTCTTCTTCTTGGTGACAACGGCGAGCAATTCCGCGTGGTTCTTGTCAACTTTCTCGGCCAACGCGTCCACCGTTTGTTTTAAGTTATGCACCTGTAAAACCGTATCGGTCGACATGACTGGTAATTCACAATCCACGTCCTAGAAATGCTCAGTTTATAGTTGTCCCGAAAGTTCACAAAAACATCCACCCTCCTTCAGTCTGACGTTTCACCATGGACACACTCACCCGACTGTTGGACTTCTGGCTTGTTTGGGTGGGCCTACGGGTACGGGTGTGTTGTGGCGCTCTGTTCCTGTTTCGGGAACAGCACGTAATTGTGATGGGAACGTAATTGTGATGTGAAGCGATTGTGATGTGCAGCGATTGTGATGTGCAGGAATTGACCTTGGACAGTATAGGTTTTTATAGTTTATTTGACTATTTCTGGTTGAATTATCAACGTTGCTTTCTGTCAAGTTTAGGAACGTCTATATACTTGAAAGGCAGTCATTGTTCATTGTTGCAAGACCATATGGTCTGTGATCATACCACAATAGGTCTTCATAGTAAAATCGATTTGACTGAGACATGAAGAAATATCGACCGCATCCTTCATAGACAAGACTGTTAATGGTGTCGTCGTGAAGACATACGGCTTTGATGAAGGAAGAGCTCGTTTGCTTGTTTTGTACGAGTGTTCTGTACTTTGGGAACCTACTGTGGTGAGGGTGAGAGGCCTTGACGTTTGCCAGCAAAACCGGTTTCCTGAATAACGCCAGTAACACCTTCGCCAATGGCTGTCCAACAGTCTCTGTTATACCTCACAATAGAGGTCTAGGGCGGTATGTTCAACCCTGTAAACGCGTCAAAAGTTATTCGCCTGGCAAATCCATCTTGTATGCTGATTTCGGTATGTGGAATATCCACGCAGGGTGAGGCAATTTCAGAACAGTGCAGTATTGTTTAACTGAATCTTCAAATAAAATGAAAGCACGCTCACAAACATTAATACCAGACGGACATCAACTCTTGAAATAGTTCTGGATGGTAATTATTTCTGTCAGGTTATTAATTGTCGTAACTGAATTTCTGCTGTTACTGATTTTTGTGGTGTGAAATGAGTCAATATATCTGAAAACGTCTGAACTCGAGAACTTGAAGCTTTTTTGAGATATACGTTGTCATAAACCTCCGAACCCACTTTAAATATTGTTATATTTTAACAATTGTTTGGAAACAAGCCTCCAACTCAGATGTCATTTACGCTTAGACTTTCCTTATTTTCGACACCCCCTGCGGCTGACTGTTTATGAGGGGCACCCATCCGTGATGACCCGGAGAGCCTTGTTCGCAAGCTTTGCCCTAGGGAAGGCTTTACGATATATACATTGTCGTTATCTTTTGTTTATATATCTCCATGACCTTTAGCTTGTGCTGCATGCCAATACACGAGAAAAAATAATCTTTGAAAATCCACGGCTAATTTTCGATGGCATTTCTAGTTCTATACATTCTGACCCGCCCGTGATTTTGGTGCCTGTGTACTTGTACAGGACAACGAGTCCCTGTCAGTCAGTCCACGGGTCAGTGGATACGGAATAGAACCACGTAGGCCAATATAATTGTCAACATGGGCGTCATGTAGCAGAAACTATTTGCCCCTAGAGAGCATTCACAGTAAGTGCTCAGTCATGTGCTTTTATGAAAGGCCAGCGGTCACTGACATACACACTGCACAATATGGGTATTCAAGATATGTTCTATTATTCTGTGTTATTTCTGAAACTGAAAGCCCACATGACTATCAAACACCTCCCCCACCCCCACGCCTATCCCCACAATCACTCACTCTCTGCATCTTTACCACCCGTTTCCTCCTTCTATAAAACAATGTAATATCACCAGCTACAACTGCAAATACTAGTTCTCACCCTGCTTGTTTTGCCTGGATATTGTTGACACAAGACGCCGGCCTACAAGTGTAAAAAAATTGAGTAACACAATACATCCGAATCAAGCCCCCAAGGCAACCGGCGACCTTGAAGTCAGGCGTGAAGGCCGTCGTCCGCAGGTCAGCTGGCCACAAATCAGGTCATACCGGCCAGCACCTGAAAAACTGGGTCTTCTACCAATATGAAGATTACATGCATGCCTCAAAATTCTACCTAGGTTTTGCATATTCTGAATAAATTTTGAAATTATTCCAGACTCTACCATCTGTCCATCTTATCCGTTCTGTCTGTCGGCGGCGTACACCATCGCATTGTTTTAAAAAATCACTGCTGTGTTTAGTATTCCTTTAAACTACTTTTTTCAGTATGTTCCCTTTGAAAAGGCATGTAAAATCTCATGACGTGTTTTGTGAGACAGTTATTGTCAACTGTTTTGTGCCTTTCGTGCTCATTGAGACCCCTGAAGGTCCGGCCTAGAGTAGACCTTCAGCAACCCATGCTCGCTGGTCGATGTTCATGCTGTTGATCACTGGATTGTCTGGCCATACGCGATTATTTACAGACCGCCGCCATATAACTGGGATACTGCTGAGTGTGGCGTAAAACTAAACTCACTCACTCGTGTTCATTGAAAATATTCATGGACATGGCTCGTACAATGCAAGAACATATATTCCTTGACACTTCCCTGTTTATATCCCACTGACAAGACAATAGATTGTACATATCCCTTTATAGAGTATGTCTGCTTGTTCAAGTGCCTTCATACAGAGCGTTACCTTGTTCATGTTGCCTCAGACAACGAGGTTAACATACTCATGTTACCCCAACGCCAAACAGTGTGTTAGTTTATTATTTTTTCAAGAGGGTTCGTTAGTCTATTTATACCGTTCACACGGGACGTTCACGTATCCATATCGCTCAAACGTGTCAATATTTCGTCAAGATGGTTGTTTACATCGCTTCAGGTGGATGGATATTCATGTCGCCAGAGTCAGTCTGTAGTTATCCCCTGAGACAGTGACTAAGCTTGTTCATGTCTCTTCGGAAAAAAGTCTCTTCATATTCGTTAAAAATATGGGTCAGTTAACCAGTTCGTAAGAATGCTTTTGGAAACATTGTCATCACATTGACCAGCGGGTTCGTATTACTACTAACGTGCCATATCTGTTTGATTAAGACCTAAGCATGTCACACTGTGTCTGTGATCCTGGGTAAATATGAGAATCCCAGATTGCTTTCTCGATCAATCGGGAACAATGTGAAAGGAAACCCAACAGGTTAGTAGACAATTACTAAAATATCACTTCTACAGATTCGTGTAGATGTATATACACCCGTTGCAGCGGGTGAATGTGCGCGCTGTGAACACGCGCCATGTACCTCGATACTGCCGTCAGTTTGTGTATCCAAGGAGGGTCTGAAGCAAGTGAAAGAGGTACACAAGAGGATTTGTATGTTGGGCAGGTACAGTTCGTATGAGTTGTTATGTAATGCGCGTGAGTGAGTGAGTTTAGTTTTACACCGCTTTTAGCAATATTCCAGCAATATCACGGCGGGGAACACCAGAATATGGGCTTCACACATTGTACCCATGTGGGGAATCGAACCCGGGTCTTCGGCTTGACGAGCGAACGCTTTAACCACTAGGCTACCCCACCGCCCCGTTTTGTACAGCGCGTGACTGGAACTGAAGGAAGTGTTGAGTGTAGTGTAGCTTTTAATATTCATGTGTAAAAAGTGTGTTTAACATGGAATCATATTTGTCAACTTTTTATAATAGAGATTTAAGAAGATATTTATCACTTTTAAGATTAGGTGAATTAAACATTACAAAGAATACTGGCAGAAGGAATAATATCCCAAGAAAATTAAGATTTTGTCCATTTTGTAAAAATATTTTAGAAGACGAGGTTCATTTCATGCTTATTTGCCCACAATACAATGATTTACGAACAAGATATGTGTTAAATATTGTCTGTAAAGATTCCAACTCTCTAACCCGCCTTCTGCAATGTGAAAACAGCAACTATTTATATAGGTATGCAAAATATATTAAGGAAGCTTTGATGCGACGCAACACACTTTTGTTGTAAATGTATACAAAAATTGTTTTTGTTACTAGTATTGTGCACATCAGTCGTCATATATTGTATCGTTCATTGTACATGGGCCTGTGGTCTTCCTACTGAATAAAGTCATATATATGTACTGACGTAGTGTATAGCTACATACCTTCTGTACCAGATGTGGTATGTATTGAGCTGTGTGTAGGGGGTGCTCTGAATAGGAAGCAGAGGGCAGCAAAGTGTGAGTGTTTGTCTGAATGCGTGCTCGCGCGCGCAGCCATGTGGGAGTGGTGTGTTTACCTGCAAAATGAATAGAACTAATTCGATAGCACAGCGTAGGGTATATGTGTGTAAATGTCTTCTCCCAGGTTAAACATGTCTGGTCTAAATACATAGTTCACACTGCATCCCCCTACTACAAACACCATCTCGATGAAACAACCCGTGTTTACACAGTAACAAGAGACATGTCGTGGGCAAATTGCTACGCGCACGCACTGCCTAAACTTGTGTAACAGTCTACATATTTGCAATACAGTATGAAGGCAATCATTACAATGTTCGTCCATCACAAAGCAACGGCCTTGTCACTACAGTAAAATACGGGTCAACTCTACCAACCTCAACATAACATGCGTTACTCACTTACTGGTCCAACAACACGACTTGTGTTGGTAGATTTATTTCACCGTAGAAACACTTTCTAATTAAAGTACAAACAGCATTTTCCTTTTGAGAATAATTTGAATTCACCTAGTTATTTACCTACGTAACGTGTAAAACGTCCATACCGAGGCCGTCACGGCAAGCTGATCACAAGGCAATTCACCTAGTTATTTACCTACGTAACGTGTAAAACGTCCACACCGAGGCAGTCACGGCAAGCTGATCACAAAGCAACTGGGTGCATAATGTACGTTCATCTGTTCATACGACATCTTTTAACAAAGGAAGAAAACGTCAGAGGAATGACCTAAATCAGTACATTCTAAATTCTGAATCTATAAATATGTCCCAGCTAGAAACAACACTAAACACATCATTGACGTCCAGCACGAGCAACTCGCAAGCAACACAGATCCTGGACATGTATGTTCACTGATCGACCTTATACCCTTATACCACCCCTGATAGATAGTAGCATTATCCACTACAGCACACACGGTGTATGTCATTACAGCCATCCGGGCCAGGTATGCTGACTATTCTGCACACGTCTAGCTCCACCCACTGGAAGCATTAGTCACACAAGTGGTGCACAGCAGTTCACTGGTGGCGGTTTTTGATGGATCCAGCACAAAAGAACAGTTTTTTAAAAACATTTTGAATGAATCAGACCTAGTGAATGTAAATGATGGTATAAGAATGTATCTGAGGAGATGTTTTCAACCACGGTCCTTTCGATGATATCGTCACTGGCAGATAAAGCCCAATATTCCAAAAGCTACTCCGTATTCACTGAAATTCGAACCGGTCCAGTTCGGGCGTTCTTGTTCCACAATGGAAAAACAAGCTAGTAAGATTTGAATGCTCTTTCTGAGAAGTATATTTCTTCTGTACTCTTAAAGAAAGACGTTGATGTTTCAAATCACAACAGTACTACTAAATATCATAAAAATATCCCGGGCATCGGAACATGGTCAAGTAAGAAAATTGCTCTCAGAAGTGTGGTGAAGCAATAGATTTGATAAGGAAACAGGCAGGGAAACAAGCCACACAACTGACACGATGTTCATCCTGATATACATGAGCAAGCGTCTGATAGCAAGCGTTCAACACGGACGTGCATCCCGTGACAAATACATGCATGAGAGATTGATAGCTACTTAATATCTCCTTCTTAGGACTTATTATCTACTGCGTAGGACGTTGCATTACGTAGTACTTGATATCTCCTACGCAGGAGTATTGCAAATTATTTAGGGTACAGGTCCCAAAATGCAGTGACGGGTGTGTAGGAGATATTAAATGTACAATGTACTGGTTAATATCAACACTGCAACATCTTAGATCTCCTTATCATTGTTATGATATAATTTTCTACAATGTTCTGTTGTTACTAGACCACATATATATAATCGCCCAAACTGGTCCACCCAGGTTAGGTGTCTTGTAGAGCGCTTTTTATATTCGTTTACTTGGTTTTCGTCGCCTCCAAACTTTCACACGAAGAGAGAATCGACCTCAGACCAATGCATTGTTTATCAAGCCCTCATATTTCCCGTTATTATTTAACCAAAAGACAGGTAACTGCGTAGTAAACATTCATTTAGGAGGGAGTGAATATGGTTTTTTGCCGCATTTTAACAATATTCCAGCAATATCACGACAGGGACACCGGATATGGGCTTCACACATTGTACCCATGTTGGGAATCGAAGCCGGGTTTTCGAGTGGACGCTTTAACCATTGGGCTACCTCACCGTCCCCATTCATTTGAGGACCAGTTGGTTTAAAGAACATACCGAAGTTACGCATACCGATAATTTGCCATCTCTGGTCACCTGATATATTTCTTTACTGTAATACGTATCACCATACACAAGCTGAACATACTTCTATTGGCGGTCAACTTATGTAGGGGTGCTCAGCGTTCTCCACGTGTAAGTATTCCCGTCTCCACGTGTAAGTATTCCCGTCTGCACGTGTAAGTATTCCAGTCTCCACGTGTAAGTATTCCCGTTTATTCGCGAAGTGTCAGTTTTTGGGGTTGGGGGAGGCGAGACACTCTCACCTTGCATGAATATTGTATGATGCTGACAATCCTAGAAACATCATCGACGCCAACCGTAATTCAAAATCCCCGACAACTGGTTTTAGTGCTCAGATCCAGATACCACAACTCAATATTTTCCAACTGACATATTTAGTAACACCAAATAATGTAACCCCCCAACAACAATCTAAAGTACTTTTGTGCATTTTCTGGCCTCGAAAAAGCAATGTTAAAAAAAATGGCTTTCACAACCAGTTACTTTTTGCTAGTACAGGAACGTACATCATAGTTGCAGGTCTGCACAAAATGTCACATGCTTGAAACCGCCGGTGGTTATATTCAGAATAAGGCATCATGCTAAAAAGAGGAACCACTGACTATATAAAAATGTGGCATGGTTATTTATGGTAATTACTTGATGAATTTTCATTAAAAGAACTCTCACAAAATTAAGCAAGCGCTGCTGCCAGTTGATTCAATCGGCCCTGAACACTGCCTAAGTTCGCCAGGTTCTGATTTTGTTACGAGGGTGTATTTTCTGTAATGTGTAGTATTATTGATTATGTGATAGTTATTATTGGTCACAGTGTTTACAGTTTTGAGTGATAGTTATTATTGGTCACATTGTTTACAGTTTTGAGTGATAGTTATTATTGGTCACAGTGTTTACAGTTTTGAGTGATAGTTATTATTGGTCACAGTGTTTACAGTTTTGAGTGATAGTTATTATTGGTCACATTGTTTACAGTTTTGAGTGATAGTTATTATTGGTCACAGTGTTTACAGTTTTGAGTGATAGTTATTATTGGTCACATTGTTTACAGTTTTGAGTGATAGTTATTATTGGTCACAGTGTTTACAGTTTTGAGTGATAGTTATTATTGGTCACAGTGTTTACAGTTTTGAGTGATAGTTATTATTGGTCACATTGTTTACAGTTTTGAGTGATAGTTATTATTGGTAACATTGTTTACAGTTTTGAGTGATAGTTATTATTGGTCACAGTGTTTACAGTTTTGAGTGATAGTTATTATTGGTCACAGTGTTTACAGTTTTGAGTGATAGTTATTATTGGTCACATTGTTTACAGTTTTGAGTGATAGTTATTATTGGTCACATTGTTTACAGTTTTGAGTGATAGTTATTATTGGTCACAGTGTTTACAGTTTTGAGTGATAGTTATTATTGGTCACAGTGTTTACAGTTTTGAGTGATAGTTATTATTGGTCACATTGTTTACAGTTTTGAGTGATAGTTATTATTGGTCACAGTGTTTACAGTTTTGAGTGATAGTTATTATTGGTCACATTGTTTACAGTTTTGAGTGATAGTTATTATTGGTCACATTGTTTACAGTTTTGAGTGATAGTTATTATTGGTCACAGTGTTTACAGTTTTGAGTGATAGTTATTATTGGTCACAGTGTTTACAGTTTTGAGTGATAGTTATTATTGGTCACAGTGTTTACAGTTTTGAGTGATAGTTGTTATTGGTCACATTTCGAATCATCGGTAATAATTTTTTAGCACGCCTTTAAGGTAGTGCTTTAGAGTTGCTTCCCTTAGGTGTGTTTTGACTGTTGGTAAACACTGCCTCGATCGTGAAGGTTCCATACTTCCCTGGAATCCTCAAGAATCAGTGACTGAGTATATAAAGGCTGGTTGTTGTGTTGACGGGACACACACGGACTTTCCCACAGAGTAATACTGGAGTTGTGTCATCATTCGGCCTAGCTACATCTGTCTGCCTCTTCTACAACGCTTGATCTACACCCAAGACATTTAGTAGAACTGTTTTTCACTCTGAAACCAAGATGTTGGTAAGTTGGTATTATATTTGTGACTCATTACAGTAGATGTGACTCAGCTGCATTGTACTAAAAACCTCTATTGTGAATCTTTGTACCTTGCGCTTTGGTCAGTACATAATATTGAATATTTTAGACTTGTCAGTGTTGTATTTTTATGGCTTACAGGGGATTTCTTATACCCTTTGTCACGGCAAATTATGAACCGTGACGATTTGGTAAGTTACATAACTCATCTACTGTGCATCCGTAACTGCGACCTTGAAATACATCTACGAAAGAAGAGACCCCTTTCGTGCGTGCGTATACAAGGAGAGAGGCAATTAACGGTCGCAACCCCATGTCGCAAAACGGACAGGACACTCAAGTGGGCCTTTCTTACGAAGGTCCTTTTACTCATCTTTTTGTCGGAAATGTACTGTGACATCATTGTCATTATCTGTACATGTAACTGTCCTCATCCACGACTTTTGGCAATGCAAGCTAAAGCGCTTTGAACAATAATCCTGGATTCATGTCACTGGTTTTATGTGCTGATGCTGCAATGAACGTTTTGGTGTACATAACCCGCTTGAATTATTTGAACTGATGTTTAAAAAGCAACATTCCTGCCTGGTGTGATTGAGAGATAAATGTAATAATAAAAAGAACCCGCCTATCTCTAGCTGTCTCACGGTAAATTAATTCTTGGGGGAACGACACACACCGTCGATATAACCATTACCCTCTATAAAACTTGGGGTTATTGTGAAGACTGAATCAGAAAGGATTGTTACGTTTCGCTTCGCTGCCCTTTTCATACTACTCACAGAAACCATCATTGTACAAATACCGTCACGTGCTACCAGGTTTTACATCTTTTGGTGATGCTGAGAAAGGTTATTTTGTATATTACAGGTCGAATATTTACCTAATTTCATGTTTACTTCCATTGTAGTTCACGTTAAATAGTCTTTCGACTTCCGTATGACACAGATTTCTTATCACGTTGAGATGTGACTTTCGTGATGATTCTGGCATTATAACATACTGCATGAAACAACAAAACGTCAAAGTGACTGTTCCAAACCACAAGCTGAATGTCTCGAGCATACGCGTGTTGAATGTACGTCTATCTCGACATCCTGGCGTTTGCTCCGAGAACCACACCCTCCGCGCGGTCATTCGTACAAGAGCAATATCAGTACCTGAGTAGTAAAACATCTGTAGCATAATTCTGGATATCTTACAAACCCACAGATGTTAACAAGTTGCGTAAATATGACGTGCTTATTTTGTGTAGGTAAGCAGGATATAGTAAGGATTGCAGACATGTTGCCATCGATCATGTGAATATTCAAAATAGTTGCTTGCTTTGGAATATAACCAGATATTAATCATATGACGTTTATATTTTTATTACCCTTTTCGGGTTTTGATGCCTGTTTTATCTTTTGAAATAAGACGACAATAAGGATATTATAGTGTGAAGAAAAAAACAAATAGATCATTACTTGAATGTAACAATGCAGCCTATGTTAATGTCACCACTTGTTTATGCTGCAGGTTCATTGTATGTGAAGGTTTCAGTTACTCCCAAACGCAAAACAGCACTTCTCTGCGTGACATTGCACTTGCGACACTCTAAGACGCTTGATGACGTCGAAGACACCATGACAGACAGAAAATCAGTCAGGTGTTGTTTCGGCAAATATGTAAACTGTTGTTGCTTCTTCCAGTGACGTTTTGAATTCACTGATCTAGATGAAGATATATGACAGGAAGTGTTTTTTCCATCGACAGACTTTATGTTGTAACTCTAAGATAATGTTTAAGTATTTTTAAAGTATATGTCATGACGTTTTAAGGTACATCTTTGTCAAAGGTCACATGCAACGTAAAACACAACTTTGCAGATTCTGGTACCTTTCGGTATGCACTTACCGAAACAAATCATAAAAAATGCCAATTCAACCCATAAAGCTGAAAAAAACGCGATGAAAGAAAAGCCCGCGAAATCGAAATTCAAACGTTTCACTAAATTCCCCCCAGCGCAGGGGGGGGGGGGGACTGGTTTCACCAGCTGTGCTGCGCTGCGTCTATAACGCATGCGCAGTAAATAAGTTCGCGGAGCTTGAAACAGTATGCATGCCCAGCGTCTGAGGTCGTGAGCAGTAGTCTTATCTTGGTTGTGTACACAAACAAGTAAATAATCTACTCGTTACGTAAAACAACTTGTTGATTGTGGTAAGCAGTCTCTGTCACAGAGAAAGGTCAGTGTCTGGTTTATTCACACCTATATGTCTGTCTGCCTGTCTGCTAAAGACAACATGCAATTCACAGCTTCAATCATTGACCACGTGCAATTTGAACTTAACTGCTATCAGACTATACGACATAAAGAAAATAAGTTGATTTATGACTCGTGCACCCGAGTCCCGTGTCTGCCACATTATGTAATTAGGCACGTGTGATACACATGACATGTTTTTTTTTTGTCTGTGGGTTGCAAACAAACTACATTCATTTTTTTCGGATGACTGGATCTGACGGAAACTGGTGCAAGCTCTTGTCAGTTTCAAGTCCTGCTTTGTACTTGGACGAATGACAGATTCCAGCCACGCAGTAGTTTACCATCTCTACTGAGAAGAATTTTTATTGGATCGAGCGCAAATTCAGAGAACATGTATTTTCCAAACCCAACATCTTTATATACATTCTTCATGGATAACGACTTCTTTTAGTGTATATGATTTTGTTTGACAACAGTATATGAATCCATGCTGAAACGACGCATCAAGTACACAAAAAGAAGTTGTTATATATAAAGAATCTTACTTTCTGGTGACTGGCTATACTTCTATAATGCCCACCCATCAAACAGATCATCTTTCTGTACACACAGTGAACCCTCAGCATATCAGCAAATGAAACAGCCAATCGGAAGCCGTCCATACACTTGAGTGCATATCCACCCGCTATGACTGGGTTCGGTCTCCCGAGGGCTTCGTTTCGGGGGAGGTAAGTCCAAGTACAAAATATTGCACTTCTGAATCCCGATTGTACGCTTATAATTTTGTTTATTTGGTTTTTTTAAAAGCAGCAATGTATATCATATGTCAAATGTGTTTTAATTATGTTTGATCTTTTGGCTGCATGTGACCTTTAACTTCAAATAGTTCACCTGAGGTGATCAGTAGTTGGCATCCAGACTATGGAATAGGAACAGACATTGACGCTAGTTACTGACGCAATCCAAAAGTACATTACATCAAAGCAGTGCATATGCAATGGAACCAGATAGTGTATCTCTGTCACTAGTTTCTTTGATGAGTCTTTCGTAAATTATTGTGAAATTAAATATAATGACCATGGGATTGCTTGACAATGTGCTGCCTGGATGGACGTGTGAATGTGCACGGAAACAAATGTTATTTCTGTATCAAGACGGAGCACTACTTGGTCTCGAAGACTATAGGGCTAAATAAAAAATGTAAACTGTTTCTCGGGCATAGGCGCGTCACTTTTATTTGTGCGCACAACAGTTTTTTTATTGCCGTTTAAAAACTTAATTTAAACTTGGCCGCGTCCTTTTGTCCATATCATCCTTTTGTCCACTATAAGAATCAGTGTAGTGTCTGTGAGAACGAGTGTGACTGAATCTACAACACATTGACACGTGCTAAACTTCCCAAGCTCTATTTCTGAGACAAACAAACAAACAAACAAACAAACAAACAAACAAACAAACAAACAAACAAACAATAAATAAATAAATAAATAAATAAATAAATAAATAAATAAATAAATAAATAAATAAATAAATAAATAGGAAAGTTTTTTTCTTATGTTGGGGGTTGTGTCGTGTTTAGTAAGGTAAAAACCTCACGTCCAGTGGTACTTGTTTCCTTCTGGAGTGTTTTTTTGGTTATGCGGTAGTCTGGTAAGACTGATCAGTGTGGGATCTCATCAGGGAGTTTTGTGTAGAACTTCCGAGGGCGCATAGTTCCCTGTGTATGTTGCGCTTGGGCCTGAGTGAAACAATGCATCATATCCAGTGTATGAGGCTCATAGTGGAGTCATGACAGGAGTAGTGACTGAGTTTAATTTTATATTACACTCATCAGTAGCACAGCTATATGGCGACGCTCGTACAACACACTTGGGTTAACGAAGATAAATTCTAACGACACGAGTAGTCACTGCATACAATGTAGTGAATGCTCACGATGAACTCGTTACCTGTTTTGATTGTGTTATTATTGTTATTGTGCAGGCTATTTGATATACCGCTCTGTCAAACTGTTCTTGGCTTAAACATAAGTTTTTGCCTGTTTTAAATGTTTAATTGTGACGTCTGCGCCACTGTCTGTTAGCGACAGGGCATAAAGCCTTGTCTTGTATTTCAGATTCCATACTCGCACACGGAACATATTCCCTGTGCTGTTTTGATGGGCGAAGTAGTTTTTTGTAGATGTTCTGAACCTACACACACTAGTGGATGGCTTTTACGTGTTGTTTCAGAGCATGTTCATTTATGTACTGGATAAAAGGGATCTCAGTGTGATACTGATGGTGTATCAACTTATTGTTGGTACAGACATTGATGATGGAGACATCAGTCTGACATGAAGCAATCCAAGAGTCCTCCATCCTCGTCATGGTGACGGGTGCCTGATGGTGAACGTGAAGGCCCTAACCTGTCAGTGAAGAAAAATGAAAACGAATTGATGTCAAAACAAGTTACGTTTTGGTATGCCATGTAGTATCGTATAAAAAAAGGTTTAAAATGTATCGAAAGAACCACCCCGAGTCAGGCATTTCATCGACAGCACACAAAGACAGCCGTCTAACCCACTCAGCCAGCGTGTCTTTTACAAATCGGTCAACTCGTAGTCTAGACCACCATTGGCGATTAGGTGCTGGCTTTGAGGGTGTGGTTTCGAATCCCGATTGAGACTCAACTCAACAAAGGTACTAGATTTAGACTTTACTGAGAAAGTGAGAAACCAGAACAGTGTTTCTACATTATAAAGGCATTGTGTGTAGGTGACTCCGCTATTTTCCGACCGGTGTGATCCACATCAGTAAACCCACCTGGGGCTGCATCTACATCTGTGTAGCATTCTGAATAGCGTGATACAACCTTGTGCGCCTATTCGCATTACAGAACCTAACCACATATGATGCATGATGCAATTCTATGACTCTTCCGGCGGGATGCACCCGTTCTCTCTGGTTATTGCCCCGTAGCGACGGTCGGTGCAGCGACTAAAGTGCATGTTTGAAACTAAAAAGGTGGCTTGCCTCTCTCACGTTTAAATAGCGTGGCGCGCCTGTCATTACATCCTGTCGAACCTGTTAGGCTGGGTTCATATCTATCAAAATAACTCGTTATTGTCTCGATTTGTCGAAGGCTGTGATTGTGCAAAACACACACACGCGCACACCCACACCCACCACAACATTCAGTAATAAGGAGCGAATGAAAAGAGTTAAATGGTGACAATGTGAAATGTTGTATTGAAGCTCTCCCCAAAGTTGACAGTAGCAAATAAGCTTCTTCGAGTGTTTAAGCAAACACAGTGTTTAAGCAAACTGCATCCCATTGCAGTTCCCGTCAAGACGTAGAATCTACATCTGTTTTGACGCAAATAGGAACACGGGGGCTATAACGTAGATCTCATTTTAAATTTCACACTGTAGGCTACAACAGATGCATAATTGCATTTTACTGACCTTTGTTACATAACAAACATAAAAATATTGAGTTCAGCAATGAAAGCCTGAATGTTATCGAAATGAAAAGTGATGAAAATGACAAATATATCACGTTTTCTTTCCAAGATGAAAGGTTTGTTTATTGTAGCTTGCAGTATTTCCATCATTACAATTCTGATAATTGGGTATAAACAGGTCACTGAACAGTCAGTTCTCTCTGTGATGTTACTAAAACTGTATGTATTACCTGAAGGTGACTTGAACTAATCAAGGGAGATAATAACTGTATCGTCATTGCTTCATTAGACTTACAGTTACAAAGGACTGCTTCCACCCATTTCGTGTAAGGTATCAAGTCTCACCATTACAAATGCTGACGCCCAATGCTAAATGTACGTGTGTAGGCTTTGATTAGGGTCTAAATAATTGATTTATTTTCTTTATTGATATCAGTTTATGGAGGAAGGTTTGAAAATACCTTATCCTTATAATTTGGAATGACGCTTAAACATGTGGTTTCAGAACTAATGTTTGTACTTGTTCATCGTAAAACGAATCAATATACATAGCCCTACACATAATTAACTGAACCTTGTTTTAATAACATCAGTGATGTTTTAATAACATCAACTGAACCATGTTTTATTAACACAATGTGGTACCGAATATGTAGATTTATACATAAATATACGGGTTCATTTGATATCTATTTGTTCTTCAGATAAAATGGTCCCATTAAGACCCGGGTTAGAATCTCCAGTAACTCTTGCCTGTCGTAAGCGGTGACTAAGTGGATGTATCCCTAACATCGAATATTCCTTTAAGGGACTATTCATAATTTATGGCTGAAGAGGGACGGGGTGTGGAGTGTGGGTGGGTTGTGTGGTGATGAAGATTGCAGGGTGTGTGTGTTTTGGAAAGGTAATCAATTTTGTATTCATGTACGGAGGTGGTGGGGCCATCAGTTTTGTACACAATAATTTTCCATACGTATGTTTCTTCATTTGACAATGGTGTGTGTGTGTGTGTGTGTGTGAGAGAGAGAGAGAGAGAGAGAGAGAGCGTGTGTGCGTGTGTGTGCGTGTGCGTGTGCGTGTGCGTGTTAATTTTAGGGGATGGGTCAATCATCATCCTTTAAGCCATAAATTATGAACGGTTCCTAAGAAATATGTTAGCATTGCCACAAACATACCTTCTTTGCAGGTGTAACCGCCCTCTGCCACGGCTTCACAGGTCTCAGTCAGGCTACAGTTGTGATATGCGCACGCACCTGCCAAAGCCTGGAAAGAGTATAACTGACATCGTGTTAGTTGGTTTCCTTACAGATGTTTCACAAAATACTGGAAAGAATAAACTTGAGAGGAAGGACAATACTGAAGTCAGAAAAAAATAATCTGACCTAAAGAAAGTACACCCATATACACGCTAGACGTTTATAGGCGGATCAACGAAGTGTCAAAGGGGGTGGGGTGTTGAGTGAGGGGTGTGGGGTGTGGAGTGTGGGGTGTGGGGTGTGGGGTGTGGGGTGTGGGGTGTGGGGTGTGGAGTGTGGAGTGTGGAGTGTGGAGTGTGTGAGTGTACTAGTATTTTGTTGTTCTTAAGGCATCTACCCAGTTTTAAAATGTTTCAACATGTGTATTCAGTTGTTTGATGAATACTTGCGTAGATTATAAATGCATATTATATTATAAAACCGCCATCTTCCCTCTGACTCAGTTGTAGATGTTCGTAGGAGAAATTTTAAAGAATCTTGTACGAGTTTTAGTGATAAACAGAGACCAAATCACTGACACGAATATAATCCGAAATGAATTAAGGATTCTGCAACAATAATACATTTGGCAAGGCAAACTCACCAGACAATTAATATGCCAGTGGAAACCACTTTCGTCCAGTACATTTGCTAAGATTAACTGTTTTAAAGTGATACGAAAGGCCAAGGCGATAGCAAATCACTTATTATGGAAGTGTGTTGTCACATGAAGGAGAAGTCATACGCTCCGAACCGTCATTTTATTCACAACGAAACAGGCATCCAAAAGCCTTGCTTTTCTTTTCGTGTGTTGTTTGATACTTTTTTCCAACATGGATTCGGATGGAAATGCCACTTTGGACTCGATGGTTATGTGATTCTTTAGCTATGTTTCTTACGCTAAATCTTATATGTTAGTGCATGTGGTATAAGCATTTAGTCCTGACCTAACATTTCATAATTCACGGACTACTTCGAGCTTGGTCTGCAGCAATTGTAAATTTCGACTGTAGCCTAAATGATCAGTCCTCATGTGCAAGTGGATGGCATTTATACCCTAAACATTAAATCACGATCTTAAGAATTTACAATATTTGTGGAACTATAATTTTGTGTGCAGGTTGATCCAAGTGTATACTCCCTTTTGTACGTCAGTATATTTCTATGACACTTAATAACATTATTTTATGCTTGAATCTCATTTCTCCCTGTATGTATCAGTCACTTATTAACGAATGAACTCACCTCTTAGTTTTTTTAACAAAATTTTCGTTGCGAAAAAAAAAAGAATGGTAATATAGAACACATGAAAATATTAAAAACGTTGTTAGGTATTGATAAATTACGACAGTAACAGATCCATGGATAGGCGATAACGAAAGTTGATAAAAAATATTAGTTGGTCACAAGTTATACATCATTAGTGAGATTCCCATACACCTGCATGTTAATTAACTCTTGCAAGAATATTGTTTCATGACAGACAGACAGACTGTTTAGTTGTATATGTGGTCCTAAGGCCAATAGTATATATGTGAAAATCCTAACAATACATATATGCGCTACCTGTAAGTACGTATGCTAAATGATAAATCCATAGACACTCATTTGTAATTTACATTACTTTCTCTTAACCTAAGTATGTGGTACAGCACAAGAGCAGCCTTAAAAAATACATCCATATCTTCTGTGCGGAGAAGCATACAGATTTTTTCTCTCAACGGTTGGTTATAAAAACGATTAGGGCGATACTGTTCTCTAAGTTTTCAAAAGGTTTCGGTCGAATTGCTTTCAATATTTATCTGCTAGCTGGGAAATCACCTCAGCTACATACATACATTCAAATTTCCGTTGATTAGTAGGAAACCTGCAACTATTTAAACAACACACATTAGATATATCAGTCAGGTTTAACATTGCTGGCTATGGGATAGAATAAAAATTGTACTTGCATATGGTGCTTAGTCAGGTGTCATTGTGCTTAACTAATCAGCGGACAGAAATTTATGTAGATAAAGATGATGTCCAAGATGTTTCAGAATAAAATAACTTCTACTCAATTGATGAAAATTATTCTTAAAACAGATAATTAACATGTAAGTGGATGGATGTTTCAATAATGATGACTCATATCTGGTCAGTTACTGTAACTGTAGACTGGCGATAAGATGTGATAAGATTGTAGATCATATGTTACCTTTGGAACCATGGAGACGAACTCTCTAAGCTCGAAACACGTGCTTATTCGAGACAAAATGGCTTTGTTTTTAAAGCCACATTTATTTCCTTTGTGACCGAAAAACTTGCACCGCTTTCTTTTAATGCACTCCGCGGCACATAACATGTGACTGAGAACTTGGAAGTTAGTGAACTCGATGCCAACAGCTCGTCCTATACTGTCCTCCATGAAGCTCAGAAAGTTACATCGTACGAAGGTTATAGAAATGACGGCAAGCAGAGAGACAAGCAATGGATAACTGCTCATGACGATGACGCTCCAAAACACTGCCAAGCTCGGCACATATAGCAGTACATTGTCGTCATTTCACCTACTCTCAGAACATCGATTATGACATGAGTTAATAAATAATGTCACGGGTTCAACTTTAACATTTAGGTACAAGGTTGAAATAGCATACTGTAGACCAACATTTTAATTTTACATTGTTATCTTTCTTGAAGCATTCAGAAGCTGGGAATTCTGTCAACTAGAACTCACTAAAATTTGCTTAGTTTAGATCAAATGCTAGTTCTGGTTGTTCCGGAATATTTTTAATAAACGTAAATGATCTACTCTAATCCTGTTCTAGTTAAGGTTGGTAAGGCCTCCAAAAACTAAACGATAGATTCCTTTCGTGCTGGCGCATAGTCATGTCGTATCCTGCATTACCCTATCACCCTCTTGATATAGCAGTGTCGTGCGGTATGATAGACGGCAATGGTGATAGTCTTAAACATCTGACAAAATGCTGAAACACGTTCTTATCTATTGAAACATGAAGTAGAGTTTGTGTTATTTCAAAAGTAAATCTCAACTGCATTTGTCTTGTTGTTGAATATAAAGACAGAGAGACAGATTGTACATTAAGTGGTCCTGGGACCAATAGTACATGTGTAAAATCAGAAAAGTAAATTTATGTACAGTCTGTAAATACGAGCGTTATAGGAACATCTATAAATCAATACAAATCCATTAAAAATTTACATTTTTTCTCTCAAACCAAGGACTACCTTAAACAAAAAGTCCATATTTTCTGTGCGAAGCAGCATAATGCATAATTTATGTCTCGACGGTTGTTTGTAGAAAAAAGTAAGGAAGGTGTTTTTCTCGTATTTCTTAATACACAGAGGCACAAAAGAAAATACACAGGTGTAATTGTTGCTGCAGTCCCAAATTAGCGTAAAATTAGTAAGATTATTCAAGAACGCTGACTGTATAGAATCAGCCGCCATGTTTCATTTGTCAAAATGCAACCAAAACCATTTGCACATGTTTTGCACGAATTGTCCCAAAAATGTCACTATTGTCCCACACACGAGCACTTTTCATACAGAAGGTATTAAACATATTTGTCGTGATGGCTGAACAATCACCCGACAAAAACCTTCCTGGAAAAAAAAAACACACACACACAAGAAAATGCCAAGACTGATGCTGGTGAGAACGAGCCACAGGAATGTAAGAAAATAGGTGCTTCCAACAGCCATATTGCAAAGACACTGGGTTGAACAATGCAAACCGTAATTTTGGCCGTTTAACCGACAGTTTCAATATGACAGACCAGATATGTGCTCGGCCCAGAAGAAGACGTCCCAGAGTCCAAATACCCCAAAAGGATCGATATCTGCGGGTTATTCACCTACGCAAGTGAATGTTGACAGTGATCGGCAGTCACATCATTGGGTCATGGTGTGAGCTGATTCACAAAGACAACACCACTTTACGCCTACCGACCGTTGCGTGCAATGTTCTTGACCTTCCCGCATCATAGGAACTGTGTGCAGTGGTCATCACTACATCACTGTTTATTGTTACAGTCATTATGTCGGTTTTGCAGTGTGCTTTAACACACATTTTCCAAAAGGTGGGATTTTACTTTCTTAGTAAAGTACAAATTCTAGTACTGGTTTGGTTGAATCCCATCCGGGATTCGAACCCGCACCCTCAGAGGCCACCACCTAATCGCATGCACACAATGTCAGTCGTCCGATTTTCATTTTTACTGGAAGTCGCGGTGGCTTAGCGGGCTAGGCGGCTGACTTTGTGTGCTGGCAATTAGGTGCCTGACTCTGAGGTTTCGGGTTCGAATCCCGGACCCTAATCGCCAGCACACAAAGTCAACCGTCCGACTTTCATTTTTTGTGAAAGTCGCGGTGGCTGAGCGGGTTAGACGGCTGACTTTATGTGCTGGCGATTAGGTGCCTGACTCTGAGGGTGCGGGCTCGAATCCCAGATGCTCTCTCGTGTGATGGACCGTATTGCCCATGTTCGTATCTATGGAAACATCGAGTGGAGTTTGTGTTATTTCAAAAGCAGTATTTGTCTCGTTGATTAATACCAGTATACCGAGGAAGAAACCAACTGCACTATTTCTTTTGGAGAATGTACCTAGTATGGTAAGATCGATTAGACAAGTGGAAAGTGTACACTACCAGTTTAAATAAATAAAGGTGTATCAATGGCAGTCTATTTAATTCAAAATGTTCATGTATTAAGTATTTAAGTATCTGAAAATAATATCCTTATTTATTTCATTTAAGGGGCAGTGGGGTAGCCTCGTGGTTAAAGCGTTCGCTCGCCACGCCAAAGACCTTGGTTCGACTCCCCACATGGGTACAATGTGTGAGGCCCATTTTCTGGTGTCCCCCAACCGTGATATCGCTGGAATATTGCTAAAAGCAGTGTAAAACCAAACTCACTCACTCACTCACCATTTCATTTAATCGTATTGTTATTGATTACAAACGTTCGTATACGTTTATAAAACATTTTAGGAGTGAAAAGTATGAAAGAGAAACGCAATTATATTTACGCGTGAGCTCTCCACATATTGATTGAGTGTTAAGGGCTATCCATTCGACATTGAACTTCAAAATACCTCAAATATTAATCAGTTCAAATACAAAACATGATATTGTTCTAAATAATATAACCGTGACATATTAATACGGTATTAGTATAACCTTTGATTATATATAGTTACATGTATTAGTGAATCAAAGGTTATTTAAAACTATATATATAGTTACATGTATTAGTGAATCAAAGGTTATTTATATATATATACACACACACACACATAGATAGATAGAGAGAGAGATATATATACACACACACATAGATAGATAGATAGATAGATAGATAGATAGATAGATATACCCGTGTGTGTGTATGTGGATCTCCTACATGTTTTAGTGGTGTATGTGAAGAATTATTTATACATAAAAACAAGTAGTTTCCTATATATATATATATAGTTTCATATATATATATATATATATATATATATATATATATATATATATATATATATATATATATATATATATATATATATAGTTTCATATATATATATATATATATATATATATATATATATATATATATATATATATATATATATATATATATATATATATATATATTTATACATAAATATATGTTTTAGTGGTGTATGTGAAGAATTATTTATACATAAAAACAAGTAGTTTCCTATATATATATATAGTTTCCTATATATATATATAGTTTCATATATATATATATATATATATATATATATATATATATATATATATATATATATATATATATATATATATATATATATATATATATATGAAACTACTTGTTTTTATGTATAAATAATTCTTCACATACACCACTAAAACATGTAGGAGATCCACATATATATATATATATATATATATATATATATATATATATATATATATATATATATATATATATATATATATATATATACACACACACACATACATACATACATACATACATACATACATACATACATACATACATACATACATACATACATACATACATACATACATATATATATATATATATATATATATATATATATATATATATATATATATATACAGATACTTAAATACTTAATACATGAACATTTTGAATTAAATAGACTGCCATTGATACACCTTTATTCATTTAAACTGGTAGTTTACTAGGTAATAATGGTGATTCGAAGAGATAATATATATATATAATATAACCGTGTAAACTACCGTGTAAATAGTAAACTACCTCTCACCAGACCTTCCTCCTCATTACAGCAAGCCCTTCATAACCCCAATCAGTCTAGGATGTAATGGCCACCCATTTCCTCAACACCTGGTGTTCGGTTGACACATAGGACAATGTCGTTGACGGTCTGAAGGACATTTAGCTTCAGCAACATTTCTTTGTGGGGAATGTCCTAATCAAGAGTTCAAGTTACAGTTGAATAAAGAATCGTTTAGTTAAGCCTTGTTATGAATACCTCATGTGTCATTATAGATACATTGTGTCTTGATTTGAAGTAAAACAAACGTACAAAACATCAATAATGTAAATAATGCATTATTGAAAGAAGTCGTCATTACGATGAGTCTAACTCATGCATCAATCGACCAACAGTGAAATCTAGACCAGTTTCTCAAGGCTTCGCCGTACATTTGAACTAAAGCTCCTAAGCTCTTTAGAGAAACCAAGTGAGGTGTCCATTCCAAAATCGTGTTAACAGAATATATATATATTCTTATATATATATTCTTATATATACATATATATATAATTCTTATATAGATAGATAGATAGATCGATAGATAATTTGGGAGCAGGAATGATTCACGAAACTTGACTGGATCTCTTAACACAAGGATGAATGTTCTGATGTCCGCTTGGGCCAAGGGGCGCCACTAAAACTTATAACACTCATTTGTACGTTCCTGGCCGCACGAGAACTGCAAATATTCACTAATGTGTTCACATAGACCAACCCTACTAGTTCCCGTGTTTTCATTCAATGTGCATGGTACCCATGCTCCCTTTCTCAGGGTAAAATGTGTGCATTCGCACTCTTAATTTCACTTTATTTGTTTTCCTTTATTTTTCAAGTAAACTTGCCTTTTACGTTTTCACTTCAAACAGACTATAAGCAACGTTGGGGGAGAGTCCTAAGATGGTTGACCCCGAGAGGCAAACATGACCCATAAGAGTTTCTAGGACATCAGTCTTGCCCCACAGGGAAGCACATGTGGTACATATGGTCACCACTTTAGGTAAGTGAGTTTGTTCAAAACTAGCTCTGTTCACCCAGCAGAAAAAGGGTAACCGGTGAAATAAATCTTGAGACTGCTATCCTTCTAGCACCTAGCAGGCAGCTTGGGTTATTCAGGGTCATACTGGTCAGATTATGTGCTTTGAGCAGGATATCTATCCTGGAAAAGGTGCGCTATAAATAATCTTATAAAACGTTTTACATCTACTGGCTACAAGGTCATAACATAGGAATAAACAGATGTATTGTCGTTAACATTAACAATCATTGATAATTGTGTCATAACATAGGAATAAACAGATGTATTGTCGTTAACATTAACAATCATTGATAATTGTGTCATAACATAGGAATAAACAGATGTATTGTCGTTAACATTAACAATCATTGATAACTGTGTCATAACATAGGAATAAACAGATGCATTGTCGTTAACATTAACAATCACTGATTATTGTGTCATCCAATTACAGTGTTCGTCATATGAAACTATGTTTGATTCAGATCTGAGCAAAGAGCAAGACCATGGCGACTATTAAGGGACAGTCATATTCTCGATATTGTCGTTGCGGAAATGTCCAGACACGCGAGACCAGTTGTTCTGATTTCCCCGTCACTGCGTGGCTGGAACCACGTGATATTGGGACTCTTGGTGATGACGATAAGCTGCTGGCTGATAGGGATATTACACACGCTTCTAGCTGAAGTTGTTTTCTCAGTCGTGCAAACTTGTGAAATATAGTTATATTTTTTTCTTGCTTCTCAGGTGTCAGACCGACTGTACCAACAGGAGGAAGCCGTGATCAAATGATCAGAGATGACACAATTGGCCAGTTTACATCATAAACAGTGGAAGGTAGTGAACAGCTTGTCTGACCATTAGTGGAACGGACCCTCAATTCGTCTTAAGATGCTTCACCGACAGTTGGTCATTACAGGAAATAGTCCTCCTGAAACATATCCGTGGATAATTAAATTCAGATTCAAATTCAAATTCAAATTAACAATAATTGTTCATTTGAATAGAAGAACAACATACACTAAACGCCGAAAGAAAGGTTACCCACCTATTAATTACTGGAAAACTATGAAAGATATCTTAAAACGTATGAGAATATATGAACGCTTATCAACACAGCTTTAAGCAAATCACGGAAAGAATTATCAGATGCGTTCATATTTATGTGAAATTCCTCTTTATCTAATTCAGAACAGGTAAATTGTCCTATTTTCGACCATGCCGAAATAAACCAATTACAATGACTTAAATGTTCAAAAGAAAGGATGAAATAAAATTCTGCTTTGAGACAGAGATAAGCCACTTAACGTCACCAATTTCCAACTATGAAAACAAGAAACAGCTGTTGTAGAGTGACTTGTAAAAGAATCATTCCTATTAAAACATTTTCTGCTGATTTGCATCAGTGAAAACAAGTAAAACGTGTCATTGATATTGTGAAAAAGTGTATAGACTATCTAAGTTTTTCTTTTTACATATAGCAATATCAATCGCCAAACGTAGCAATATTGAAGCAGCATTTGCATCTATTTCACGTGTCAAATGATTCTACAGGGTACAAAGAGACACCAAAAGGCATGTCATGATACACAAGTACGAGAAATATGCCACGATTCACAGCTGAAGAGGGCGAAAGAGCCATTGGGATGGTGCGGATTGGGTCGGTATACAATGTTGTTGTCAACGCCCTCGGATGACACCGTATCACGGTTTGGACACTCATTCAGCGCCAATACAGACTGGAACAGCGTTAACAGACCAACAAGTGGACATCCACGCTTCACAACGCCAGCTGAAGATATGTATCTCCGTCATTAAGGAAATAAGGTGACGTTTTCTGCGTAATTGTATTCATATTTGAAATGTACTCCGAACATAAACACATGAAGGTCGTCAACAGCTGACATGCCACCAGTCGGACTTTTGTTTAAACTAATATATAAACCAAGCTTTATCCAAACTGAATTAGTTCAAATCGATTCTTGTGGAAAGATTCCACGTAACTGACCGGGGACATCTTTAGCATTTCTAATGTGCATTTCTAATGTGCATTTCTAATGTGCAATTCTATTGTGCATTTCTAATGTGCATTTCTATGGCGCATCTATTCACACAACAGTATGCTCTGTGCGCTGTTCAAAGAAATGATTAGTATCAACCTTTTTCTTGACTGTATGTAACTATTTGTGTATGCTGTTGATCATGATGTCAGTTTTTGATTGTCTGGTCTGGCCTCAGTTATACACAGAACTTCTTCATATAGTTTCGTTTTCCTATGTGCGACTTAGAATAACAATGGAACAGACGAAATTTCAACCAATCAGAGCGGAGCGTCTCCGTGACGTAATAGTGGGTATAGAAATGAGGGTCTGTGCAGTATTCATCTACGTTTCAGGGGTTAAACTATTTTGTACAAACCTGAAATCGCAAAAGCTGTTGTGAAAAATGAAAGCCATATGTTCTCACAATCTACTATCATTTAGTTTTGTTACCTGCTTTGTCTAGTTTTCGAGTTATAACCTTTGTTTTCATGGACGATTCTGTCAAAATCACTTGGTGTCGCTAGGTTGTAATCCGTGTTAGGTGGTATAAACCTACACGTTATTAGTCATCATTCACTTGATGCTCAGTTAATGAATTTATAACAGGTATAGTTAGTGTACCACTTAGATCACCCGACAAAGGCCCCCATTTGGCATTTCTTTTGTCTGGATCGATGAAAAGATTAACCGATAACACGCTGATTGATTAATTACTTTTATGGGGATTTAAATGGGGGATTTGTCAAAAGGCAGTGTTTATGTATGTACATTTACTAATCTACACTGAATACACTCTGTCGTGTCTGTGTCAATATAAAACCACACCCTTCTTTAGGATTAACCGCCAATACATTGATTGATTGCTCATTATTGGCTAACTAAATAACTTTTTAAAAAGAATGACGCACATTATGCAATTAGTTGCCAGGTTTGCTATCTTGGGTAACCAATGAAACTATACATCAGTATGAAAAACCTGAAACGATACATCACGTTTTGGTATATTAGACTGTTAAATGACACATTACTTGGGAAATCTGCAGATGAATTATATATCACTTGTTTTTTGTGGATATTGATGGATACATTCCTCGAAGAAGGTAATAGCCTGACATTGCTCCTATAACTTTAATTTTAATATTTGCATTTTTGTTTTTAATAAGTTGTCGTAGCTTTCAACAGAATCATTGTTTTCGTCGTGAAGTGTAATGATGCAGACGACATACACTAGGGCGTGCGTGCCAATTATGATTCATATAGGAAAACTATGAAATGTCTACATGTTACATTCCTGATATACATTCGCAAATCGCTTCTTTTTATGAAGTTTCAAAATGTATACAAGTATGGTTATAAAGTAATTAGGATTGTGAGACCAAATATAAAGACGCATGTTGACAAGTGTCTACATACTGGTGAGTGAACGTTTGCAAACCAAGTAAATTTAGCAAGTGTAGAAATTTATCGTGCAGTATTTTCACTTCGACCCCGACCTCGCTTATGTTATGTTACAGGTTGTGTCATGCAAACTCCTTTTGGTCATTATTAAGATACATATTTAACTACTAATAGAAAGTAGGTTTGATTTTCTAACTTCATGAAAACAAACCATAATCTCATTAATTCAAATGGACTTCAGTCCATGACTTCACGATTTTAAAAAATGGCGGCGCCCTGTCTGAGGACGAATGCTATTTAAGTTTGTTTTCACCGACTTACAAAATCAAAATTACTTTCTACTGGTAGTAAAATATGTTTTTTTATGGATGGACATTAGAATTTTACATGACAGTGCTTATAACATAACAATTTACTTACGATAATATTGTCACTTCGACTACAACCTCGCTTCCGAGGAAGAAATCTGTGCATAGTGACACCATCAACCGACCCCAAGGAGAAACTGACGACAACACAACAATTCGGCATTTCTTTGGCGACGTCGAGAAATCAGCAAAATGACGAGCTTCCTACACATTTTCTATACAACTAACTGAAAATCGTTCCTTCTATGACGTCACTGCAGGGCTCTGGCGACAGATTTACGTAACCTGTCCGTGGTTTCGTTTGCGGGCGAGAGCGAGAAGCAGACGGCGTTTTAGCAACTTTTAAAGGTCACATGCAACCAAAAAATCAAACATAATTAAAACACAATTATCACTTATTCATGACATCTAATATACAATGCTGCTTGTTAAAAACAAATAAACACAAATTATAAGCGAACAATCGCGATTCAAAAGTGCAATATTTTGTACTTGGGCTTACTTCCCTCGAAACGAAGCCCTCGGGAGACCGAACCCAGTCATAGCGGGTGGCTATGCACTCAAGGGTAACGACGTCCGATTGGCTGGTTCATTTGCTGATACGCTGAGGGCTCATTGTGCGTACAGAAAGATGATCTATTTGACGGGCCTTTTATAAGTATGGCTAGTCACAAGAAAGTACGATTCTTTGTGGATAACAACTTCTTTTATTGTACTTGATGCATCGTTTCAGTATGGATTCATATACTGTTGTCAAACAAAATCATTTACACTGGAATAAGTTGTTATCCCTAGAGAATGTATATACATGTAGAGACGTTGGGTTTTGTAAATACACGTTCTCTGAATTTGAGTTCGATCAAATCAAAACTCATCTCAGCAGAGATGGTGAACTACTGCGTGACTGGAAAGTGTCATTCGTCCAAGTACAAAGCAGGACTTGAAAGCGTTTGCACCAGTTTCCGTCAAATCCAGTCATCCGAAAAAATGGATGTAGGTTGTTTGCAACCCTCAGACATAAAAACTTGTCATGTGTACAAGTATCACACCTGCCTAATTACATATTGTGGCAGAGACGCGGGTGCACGAGTCATAAATCAATTCATTTTGTTTGTGGCGTATAGCCTGATAGGGGTTAAGTTCAAATTGCATGTGGTCAATGATTGAAATCGTCTATTGTATATTGTCTTTAGCAGACAGGCAGGCAGACATATAGGTGTCAATAAACCAGACTTTGAGCTTTCTCTGTGACAGAGGCTGCTTACTACAATCAATAAGTTTGTTTATGTAACGAGTAGATTATTTACTTGTTTGTGTACACAACCAAGATTAGACTATTGCTCACGACCTCATACTCCGAGCATGCATACTGTTTCAAGCTCCGCGAACCCATTCATTGCGCATGCGTTATGGACGCAGCGCAGCACAACTGTTGAAACCAGTTTTCCTCCCAGCACTGGGGGGAATTTAGTGAATCGTTTGAACTCCGATTTCGCGGGCTTTTTTATCATCGCGTTTTTTTCAACTTTATATATGAGACTGAAATGCACTTGTTTCGGTAAGTGCATACCTAAAGGTATCAGAATCTACAAAGTTGTGTTTTACGTTGCATGTGACCTTTAAGCGTTTGGTATAAATTAACCACAAGTTTGTTTTAAAAAAAGAAGTGGTGTTTCGTTTATAACTAACCAGCGGGCTTTCATATGTAGTGGTAAAAAGAGGACCAAAAATTGAGTTTATTCGTTCTTTAATAATGACACGTGGTAAAGGTTCAGTGCTCTGTGTTGATGAAGGGAGGCCACAGTTAGTGATATGTCTCACAGTGTGTAATCGTACCAACAATCGTTTCTCAAACGTCCAACCAGTGCTGCAACTGACCCAGATTAGCCAAATGTGGTCACGATGCAATTGTATCAATATTCATTGTACTACTGTAACGCTCATTGCAAAACATTCTTTAGTCCGAAGTGTGAACATTACTTTATCGACTTAATACACTTGGTTTGAACAGTGTATCACATGCACATTCTCATAAAAAACGACGGGATATGAAGACGAGAGCTCAAGGGAGGTAACTCTTTAAGAACAATGAGCGTCGTTCTTCACCACTCGTATCATTCAATAACCGTCAAATCGGTTTTGTCCGTCATTCTCTCACGACTGCACGAGGTGGACAGGAACACACACAGCGTCTCCCTAACCAAGCTGCAAATGACTAGTTATAACCTATTCATTTGTTTGGTTACTTGTCGGGAAATATAGGTCTGGAGCGAACGTTATAATATTTGTGAAATATGGGAGGATTAATGTCGAAGTTTCATAAGGTGAAGAAATGCTGGAAGTATGATTGTGTCAACGGCATGTAGGTGACGGTGTGAAGTGAGGGCATGATCTTATGGTGTGAAGTGACGGTGTGAAGTGATGGTGTGAAGTGACGGTGTGAAGTGACGGTTTGAAGTGATGGTGTGAAGTGACGATATAAAGTGATGGTGTGAAGTGATGGCATGATGTTGTGGTATGATGCGACGGTATGAAGTGACGATGTGAAGAGACGGTGTGAAGTGAAGGTATGAAGTGATGACAGGAAGTGATGGTGTGATGTGACGTTAACTGGTGGTGTGAAGTGACGATTTGAAGTGATGGTGTGAAGTGACGATTTGAAGTGATGGTGTGAAGTGACGGTGTGACGTGATAGTGTGAAGAGATGGTTTGCAGTGACGGTATGAAGTGAAGGTGTGAAGTGACAGCATGAACGTATGGTGTGAAGAGATGGAGGAAGTGTCGGTGTGAAGTGATGGCATGAACATGTGCTATAAAGTGACGGTGTGACGTGATGGAGTGAAGATGCGGCGTGAAGTGATGATGTGAAGTGACGGTATAAAGTGATGTCATGAACTTAAGGTATGACGTGACGGTATGAAGTAATGGTATGAAGTAACGTTGTGAAGTGACGGTATGAAGTGATGATATGAACTGATGGCATGAACTTATGATATGACATGACGGTATTAAGTGACGGTGTGAAAGGACGGTATGAAGTGACCAAAATATGAAAGTACTTCACAGGAACAGTAGGATGGGTGCTTCAAGGGAGATCACTCGATACTTGCCAATGATTCAACAGAGGTGCAGGTGGTAATTTCTGTCCGTCTTTCAAGGTGGGTGGACGAGGAGGAACTTGTTGGAGAAACTGAAAATGATTATTGTTGACGTGTATTTACAAATAATACTCTAGCACGTAATCAAGTGAGTGACTTAGTATGGTTCTATGCCGCTTTTAGTAATATTCGAGCAATTTCACGACAGGGGACACCAGAAATGGGCTTCACACATTGTAAACATTTGGAGAATCGACCCTGGGTTTTCGACGTAAAGAGGAAACGCTTTAACCATTAGGCTACCCCACTAGAAGCAGACATGGCTTTCGTTTGTAGAGAATACAACCAATCATTACCATTAACACATTTGCGGTGTTATAATAGCATGTAGAATTTATTGTTGAACTACTGTGGTAAAAATGCTGCTCTAATATTGTACAACTGATATTACCTCGGTTTTCTGTGAAGTTGTTCATCGATTTCGTTGAGGGACTGAAAAAATATATACACCGTGATCATACCCCGAAAGGTACTTGCCACAACGACCATGAAATCATCACTCCAGATAAATTTCATATTTACTGAAGCTTTATGTATTCATAATTAAACGTAATTTAACTGAGAAAGAGAAATGATAAAAAGAAGGAATCAAACCTATTGATAAACTTTGTCACATACGAGACATAGAGCAGCCACCTTCACCAGACACCACCAACGATTTGAGATAGAACTGATCTACCGCACCCCATGGGTGTTGTAAGAGACAACTTATGGAGATCACATTGTCATGCTAACTGGCTTGATTGACCATCGTATTCAAACTGCGCAGATTGATGATCATGATGTCAATGTCTGGCCTCTCCTGCTCCAGACTCGATAAACTGCATACCACATATCGACTGTCCCGACTTTGCCACATGTCTGGCCAAACACATCTGACTTTGGCATATATATGATCATATATATCGATTTATTGACTCTTGTAAATGTTTGACCAAACATCTAGTATTTACTGGCTTTGCCATATGTCTGAAAAAAATCTGATTTTGCCATATGTTTGACAAATCATATCTGACTTTGCCAAATGTCTGACAAAACATATCTGATTTTGCAAACTGATTTTGACTTTGAAATATGTCAGAAAAGCTAAATATGTTCCTGACCACACATATCGAGTGTTCTGGCCTAAACATGTTCCAGACCAAACATATCGAGTGTTCTGACCGTAACATGTTCCTGATGACCAATGTGGTGACGGTTCCTGCCAGGAAGAGTCCGAGAACCCCACACACAGCTCGTAACGACCATACCTCCACGGCCCCGGCACTGTCTGGAGTGAAGGAGAGAGTGAATGAGTGTGTGCTAGAGAGCTATAACTCGACATCACTGCTTGTGTTAAATCGTGACACGGAAAGAATTAAATTTAAACGACTTCGAATGTAAAGTTATGTACTGGTTTAGCATTACTTACAAATAGACACTGACTAATAATTAGGCGAATTATTCGCTAGTGGTCTCAAATCTAGTTAGCACTTCTATCAAAGTGTAAAAAAATGTGTAGGAGTTGCTGATTAAGTACATTTACAATGTTAGCTCACCTGGTCCTCCATGCTGTGACTGAGAGTATCGCGTTACTGTAGTGGATGTAATTTCTTGGACATATTCAGTAGATTGTGTTGAATATGTTGATTCATTATATCCCAAGGAACAGTTTTGTAACTGCAAGATCTTTATCACCGTGGCACTAAAAATCCCGTCTGTCACTTTTATAACAATACTTACATTTCTATTTTCATTGTTTATTGATTTGGACAGAAGTTTAAGACTTCCTGAGGTTTCATTCACGATGACACTATCGATCTCAGAATATATAATTGTGAAAGTGTACTCTCCCTTGGTGACATCGGCGTCAGTGACGTTGATGGTGGTAATTATATCACCTACATCCTTGGCACAGCCTACAGCTATTTCTTCTCTGAAGTCAATCTCTGGCGGGTTGTCATTGACGTCATCAACCAATATACGTATTATTCCATTTGAGGATTTCGATGGGACACCCCCGTCAGTTACCGTGACAACCATATCAAAATATTTCGTCCCACCGGTGTCGGGGTCGCAATCGAGGAGGGAGGCAGTTTGTAACAGCCCTGTCGTTGAATCTAGCGTGAAGACTGGCGGTGAGATTGACCCATTTGCTGAAAGACAAATGTGGATGTAGATAAGGTGGGCGAAATAGATTCCAAATTTTGCTCGCCAGTAGGGCTAGCTGTGGCTGAACGTTCCTAGCCCAGAATACGATTCACTAGTCCGCAATTGGAATGTAGACATGGGTTTCGTCATTAAGCTGCAAATATGTTGAACATTTTATTAGACCATGCTCTTAGCACATTGATAAGTTTGTTCATCAACATCCTGGGTACACCTGCAGCCTGCGATTGTGGGTTCAAATCTATTATGTATTTAGGTTTCAAATCACGGTACCGTCGGTCAGTGCCTACCTGTCCGACCGCGCGGGACGAGTTATTTTAAATTGCCAGAGCCTCACATTCACCAGCCCGACGGTCGGATTGAAATTTAGACATGTACATGAAGATATTCATCATATCTCCCACACGACAGACAGTCGATTGACAGACATTAAAATGGAAGGTTAATTAGGGTAGCACCTGCGACTTTAATAGACCCATTGCCTAGCATGTAGATCATAGCGAGCCTGAAGTAGGGCAGTTGCTAACAAGTTTGATGGTGTGTAAAAGAACTGTACGCAACAATTCTCGGATATTGATAAACAATCAATGGCAATTATCAGTAGGTTTTAACGCAGTAAGTCTTTAGTTATATGAAAACGTAAATTGAGATTGCAGACGCCTTGTGTGAAAGTACATGTATGTGATTAATGTTACAAAGTTAGGCACAAGATTTTCAAAATGATGGACACATAAAATCATAACATTTAAAGGACATAACAAGCAAACACAAATGGAAGCCATTGTTTTCAAACAGACCCCCTCTATTCCAATGGCAGTGAATTTTCAATGGAATATATCTGTTGGAAGGTTTTTATCATTGTATCAACTGTATAGGTAAATGATGAAAATCACGGGTGTAGAATGATTTGAACTTTATTATATAATGTTATTTTGCATCTTCTCCTTCAATCAAAAATTCCATCCCGTTTCATAATACAATGAACTGGAAGATCCATATCTTGGAGGAACAGTAACTATGCGAGCTGCTACCTAACATGCTTACTCAAAATGTGGCCTTATAAATACAGATTATATTGTTTAACCTTTATTTCCGAAACACTCAACTCACTTTAGATGCCTTTTTGACATTGTTTTCAATATGCTGATGTTTGTGAACATCAGGTATTCTTACGTTTCAGCATTCAAGTTAGTCTATTCGGCCATCATTCAAAGTAAATGATATATACTGAGTCAAAAAAGAAACTTCACATTCTTTCTTCAGGGCGCTGTAAAAGAACAAGAGATGGTAAGATGGTTAAATTGTTATTATTGCATTGCTGAAATCTGTGTAATGTACTCGATACACTGACAGTGCCACAGTCAGATCCATTAGGCTATACCACCGTTCCAAAACATGGGTATACAGAATGTCAAGTCACAAGAATAGAAATTCGAATGGAGATTGGCACCCCGCAACCGATTTCAAATGGTCTGTGAGGACAGTCGCCCTGGGCCCTTATTCTCGAAACGTTCGTAGCCCAAAGAATTCTTAAATTTGATCGTAGCCAATGTGTTAAGTATGGACTTAAGAAGTTCGTAGGGCCATAAACGTTTCGAGAATGGCAAGCCAGGTTCGTGTAGCCTGCAGAAATGTGTCACGTAGGTGACTTTGGACGATTTGACGGTCTTCTGCTCGTGACGTCACACGTGGACGACCCACCTTGTGCGATCAGAAGTGGTGCCAGTTTGGTGTAGACGACTTCGCAAGTCATACACAGTACAACGGCTGCATCCCATTGCTCTCGCGACGTCAATATCTGATCTTCCCGCTTGCAACATGACAACGGCATGTTAACGTTGCACATTTGATAATCGTGGCATTTAAAGTACCTTTACAACTGTGGGTTTCCTGAGGTCAGTGCAAAGACGTGCAAATGAAGAAAACTTCGATGCGAAGATCACGTGGTCGACTGCACGTGCAAAACCTGATTTGGCACCAAGGTCATTTGCACGACGAATAGATGGGTTTGAGTGGGGTTTGCTAACGTTTTTCTAGAGTCGAAAGATAGGGATCCATTTCGGATACTTAGAGGTATCATCAGAGAAACATTATTCATTATTTTTAAAAAGTACAATTTGTGACATTTCTTTTTTCACTCAGTATAGCTTCAGTTTTTTCTTGTGTTTGTATTTGGACTAATTCATTGTAATTTATAGGTAAGAGGTAGTAGCTAAGCATAATTAACTTCAAAACAAACGATGAAGTTTTGAAAAAAACTGTTGATTAGTCACAGAAAATTTTGTTTTTATTTCTAACTGGATTTCGTTTATGAAATGAATATTTAGATAGTAAATCCCTACCACATTAAAAAAGTATCAACAGTATCTCCAATTAAATCTGCATGCCCAAATTAAGTTTGGTAAGAGAAGACATTTACCCCCAGCCTTTTCAGCATTCCAAGATAACTTGGTCAAACATGGATGGGCCCATTGGCCTAGAATACAGTTGCCATCAATATGTTATGCTGATCTATACTGAAAGCCTGAAGAGATATTCTAAGGTCTATTCAGTAGGTTCATTTAATATTTCCCTTCAGTCTGTTAAACGACTTAATACTGCTATAATTACTTATATAGGGCGATGATAATATAAACCTGTAACATTTTGTTGGTCAATATATTACTCGAAGACGGATGTAAGCAATATGGAGTCAACAACACTTCTTCGCAACCAAACAGGTAAGAGCCTCTGACGTCTGCTGTCATGCTGCTCTTTCTAAAGTTATCTTACCCTTTGAACATTACATAGCATCGGCACAGTATATGGTACATTTCACGTAAAGAAATTGTATCCTGTCTTTCTATAACCCTTAACTGTGTTCAAACTACATAGAAAGTTTGCTATCAAATATTTTACAGTCAGCTGAAAACAATATGTAGCTATTTCCCCTAAGTCATGGGAATAAACGTATGATGGCACGTGAAGCTTCAGTCGCTAGTTAAACATTTATGATGTGGTACCATGCTGAAATTTATGTTCTGTACCGTTCACTTTTAGCAAGAGTACCAGCATTTCTGAATACGATAACTGATCCTACTTGAATTGACTTCAGACCCCCACCTCTCAGATTAACACTGACGCTCATTTAATTGTTTTTGTGTTCTGAAATAGTATAACACTGTAACATCATCGGCTAACAAAAGCATTGTATCGTCAATGTTTTTGTTTTTACTGTACCAAGATGCAATGATGACATTTATCATACTTTTCAGTCACAATGTCACTTTTAATGAAAAAATGAAAAGTATAGGATTGAGATTATATCATTGTTGGACACCTGTCAATGTGCTGACCTTACGTGAACTTTTACAACATATTAACACATGATTGAAGCGATGCATACACACTCTTATGTACATTAATATTTTCCATAACAACCTCGTCTGTGCTAATTTAATGAATAATTTGTTAATGTCTATATAATCAAAGGCCTTCTTAAAGTTAATGAATACACAGTTGAACCTATCACATAGTTTTTAAACAAATACGAAGATACCATGCATGTAGAGAGAAGATATTGTTAGCTGTAGAGTAAGTAGACCTAACCTAAGGACACTTAGTCGCTCAAGTCTATCTAAGGCTTCAACTCCTTTCTAAGAGATTTCTTAATAATGTTCTGATAACTTCAAAATAGAAATCCAACGGTAAAGTTTAGAGTCTGGCTTTGGAGTGGAAACATTACATCTTCAATCCAAATTGTAATAAGGTAGTCAGATTATGAAAACAGTTAATTGAAAATAACGTGTATATGGTCTCACTAAAACAGTTTATGTACTGTAGGGATCTTCCATCTTCTTCTGATGCTCTTCTAGCTCCTTAAGTCACCAATAGCATAATTTACCTCTGCAGTTGTCCTTTGAAAGGAGTTACATACAACTGTCAGCATGTACTCCCAGTCCATGCACTATCTTAACCCAGTGTGCCCCGGTATCTGTCTGTCTGTGGGTTGAAGGATTTTCAAAGTAAGAGAATCAAGTTCATGACGTAACCGAGGGATCACTTGCAGTAGTATCAGCAGAAGGTGCACATTTGCCAGTTTGCCAGAAACGTTAAATCTCCAAGTATACGAACCAACCCCTGCCTTTTTCTGGTCAGATATTTCTTTTTCACAATTATGACATTATTTAATGTCGGGTTTAGTCTTTAATTATTTTGGTAAAACATCACTATAACTTCTGAATCTGTTTGATAGTCTGTACATGTAAGAGCCTCTGACGTCTGCTGTCAAGTTGCTCTTTCTAAAGTTATCTTACCTTTTGAACATTACATAGCATCGGCACAGTATATAGTAAATTTCACGTAAAGAAATTGTATCCTGTCTTTCTATAACCCTTAACTGTGTTCACACTACATAGAAAGTTTGCTATCAAATATTTTACAGTCAGCTGAAAACAATATGTAGCTATTTCCCCTAAGTCATGGGAATAAACGTATGATGGCACGTGAAGCTTCAGTCGCTAGTTAAACATTTATGATGTGGTACCATGCTGACATTTATGTTCTGTACCGTTCACTTTTAGCAAGAGTACCAGCATTTCTGAATACGATAACTGATCCTACTTGAATTGACTTCAGTCCCCCACCTCTCAGATTAACACTGGGTTTAGTCTTTAATTATTTTGGTAAAACATCACTATAACTTCTAAATCTGTTTAATAGTCTGTACTTCGCTGGTTTTACCCCACACTAATCCTTGTCTGAACAAGAAGGCTGTTTGGAGCATTATTGGTTATGTAGCCATTTGGGCTTATAGTAACACACTTTTGATCCACAGAATATATTATTTCTGTAGATTGAAAGGAGTTGAGGAACAGATGTGTTATCAAATGTAAAATAACATGTTATTAAGTGATTATTGTTGTTAATACTCGATGTCTGGTACTGAATGTAGCTATATATGTAGGACCGCATACCTAATGTTAGAGATTTGAGGGAATAGGTCAGTGTCCCGTCCTCTCCTAGATCGTCATCTGTCGCGGCCAGGGTCAGGACAGGGGTCCCTAACCCAGCAGACTCCGATATCGCCACCTCAGTGACGGTTTCATCAGGGGCTGGGTACACCCAAGACGGTGTGTGTTCGTTGTCAGGAACGACCTGAGGACAGCGACGTCAACAGTCATCAGTATTACCAAACATCAACTTCACAGCACCCATCAGTGTATAATCTCCGCTTATATTCATTCGTGTAACACCTAAACGATGCTGCATCCCGAAACAGTAACACACCTAACATAAATTACATATTGATACAATGTAACAACTACTGCATTCTGAAACACCTTATCATGATACAACTATTGTGATACTGAAAGACTGTAATAATGACTGCATCTGGAAACACCGTAGCACCTTACACATATTACATACCGAAACAATGTTACAATACAGCAGGTACAACACATAAACGCCTAAACAACACTGCTTCATGAAACATTACTAAACAGTGTAACATGTTACCATACTGCATCATTCAAGATAAATCACCCATATTACAAACAGTGTAACATACTACGTCATTAAGCAGTTGACCGTGAGAAAATGTAACGTGTCTATTAAAATGATCAAACTGGACCTACATGTACTGACACTCGGCCTATTCCAACATGTTGAAATGGTTTGGTGCTAATGTCTTCCAGTACGTAGATATTTGTAAATATTTGAAAGTAAGTTTTGAGAGACACATTAATATTACCTCGTTCATGATCTTAAACTCGGATAATGGGAACAGACACAGTAACATGCATGTGCCTTCTCACCTCCACCACCACGACACACGTGGAACTAAGTGTCTGCTCTGTGTTTGGCGTGTCTGTAGCTTGTATGGTCAGCAGGTAGCGATGCCCGCTCGGACCGACATCATAGTCCACTTTCTGGCTCCGGCCACTCAGCAAACCCGCATTTAAGGTGAACACTGGATCAGACGAGTCATCGCCGTCGATCAAGGTCAGTGAGACGTTACCGTTGCTGTCACTGTCGGCGTCTGTTACTGGCAATGTCGCCACGACATATTCTAAAATTAGGCAGTTAAAAAACTTATAGACGACCTAGGCTACCAGTGCAGAATGTGTGTGGAAGGACATTCATCTAGGAACCGTATTTAATTGTACCTATCTGTTTGTTTAAAGAACTGCCAAATAAGGTCAAGCCCGATGTGTTTTCTTTCAAAAGTCACACGACGTTAAACTATAACGAACTGTAACTTGAGTTCATTGTAATCATTGGTTACTATACTTTCTCTCTATCTAAATCAGAATTATCTCTAGACACTCAATTATGACTTAGGTCCTCACCAGTCTGGCATTCAACAACAATGACATTTGATGTTCAGAGGTAATGAGAGCGTGATGATCTGTTTCAGTCAGACATATACGATTGAAAGCTGGACCAGGAATGAACTCTGCTCGGAGAAGACCACCTACAAAGGAGCAGCGCTAGAGAAGTCTGCTCACCTGAAGTACCATTCTCTGTGATGTTGGCATAGTAAACTGCCTTGGAGAAGTGAGGCGGGTTGTCGTTGATATCGAGGATGGTGATGTTGAGGTTTACGGCCACCAAATGTCCACAACTGTCAACGACCTCGAGAAGAAGATGGTCCAAATATAGCCGCGCACCCACTCCGTCTCTGTCCACTCGACCTCGAAACGTCAGCTGACCGGAAGTTGCGTTGATGTCGAAATATGAGGAGTCAGATCCTAAACACAAATACTTGTTTCACTGAGTCTGAGCAAAAGTTCTATGCGCGGGTGATCGTCCTATGTATATAATTTTAGCATTGCTTAATTGTTACTTTCATCGCCATGTTGAAAGGAGTGAAAAAGATGGTCTGGTGATTTTCACCGCCTGAACATCTAGGTTAGGCTTCAGCAACCAATGCTTGTCCAAGGACGCGTCTGATGGGGTCGTGTGGTCGAGGTGAGTGACGTGTTAATGAATAGCGAATATTCTCAGCCAACTACCTTACAGAGGAGACATGGCTAAATTCGACGTTAAACACCAAGAAAGCAAACATACATAGTGATCGGTAGATGTTGACATTGACCTGAACTATGATGTGAAACAATAAGCTGGCCATGTTCGGAGACAGCAAACTTTACCTGTAAGATTAAACGTATACAGGTCATTTTGATCTCTGTCGGTAACGGTGTACATCTGACCAATCACTGTGCCCTCTGTTAGTTCTTCTGGAATTGCCATGACGTCACTAAGATGAATGGCTGGGACTTCGTCACACTCGTCAAGGATAGCGACTGTCAGCGATGCGTTTACCTTGTTGTTGCCATCGCTGACGCTGAAACAGTAATGTCAACGACAGGTAGCCCGTCCAGTAATGTTGTAATGTTTCCAGATATGTTGTGTGAATATTAAGTAAGTTATCAAATGCAGGCAGTTAGATAAACTGTGATGTCTCACCTTAGAATCAGATGGTGAAATGAAGCTGTTTCGAAATCCAGCATTTTATGAACTTTCAATTTGGTTTGATCGATCTCAAACTGCCCAGTATCGTCATTAAGAAGAGTAAATGTCAATTTATCACCTTCCGGGTCGGAGGCTTGGATGTTTAGAATTACCTCCCCTTGGGACGTCCCCTCACTGACAGACAACAGGGTTCCTCCATTCTGTGAGGGTTCTGAGATAACTGGACTTTCGTCCACCAGGATCGTCCATTCTCCAGTTACACCATAGTAGGAGCTTACTGTGATGTAATGAATCTCGAACGGAAAAGGGTCCGATAATGTTAATATGACGTTTGTACTGACGTCGCTTCCGGTACCAACAGTTACAATACCATTTCCGTTCCATGCAACCCACAGTTCCTTGTATGATGCACAATCGAGGATGCTCCCTAAATGCATCTTGGTGGCGGTGCAGGCAGAGCACCGGTCTCTGATGCCGCTCCAGGTATTTGATCCTGCGCCAAGAACAACGTCGTAGTAATTGCCTGCAAGATCTTTGGTCTCTGCTAATCTCATGATGGCATCTTGACAAGCCTTCACTTTAAAGGTCAAAAGACTGTTTCCGGTGACCTTGACCCCGAGATCATTCAGGAAATAGTTCACGTTGTCACTGGTCGTTGTCTGATGAACATATCTTCCTGGCACAGAAGACATTTTCGTAAATGTATGAGGAATGTTTTCTCTCGTAATATGGGGCACTGGTGTAGGCCAACGGTAAAGCGTTAGACTGTCACATCCAAGACCTGGGATCGACGTCCCTCACGGTCACCGGTGTGTCAGTATACACTCATCCTCATTCGAACGCCTGGCATCATCAATATTTGCTAGTAGCTCATAAATACATGAGGGGCGGTGTGGCAGCCTAATGGTTAAAGCGTCCACATACTTGTCATCACTTGTCATGAAAACCTGAGTTCAATACTCCACATGAGTACAATGTATGAAGCCAATTTCTGATGTGCCCCATCGTGGTATTGCTTGAATATTGCTAAAGTCGGCGTAAAACCACACTCTCTCACTCATAAACACATGAACATGGCAATATCGGAATCAGTTAATGAAGTCAGCCTTAGAATGGTATTTAGTAATGACTGATGTTAAATTTTATAGTGTGAGCCCACTGAGGTACCATGACTCAGTTTGTTTGTAGTCAACCAGACCTTGTTTTGTTCTCCTTCTGCTTAGAGAGGCAAACACGAATGACACGACTACCGTCCCACGGATTTCGGTGCATTAGGTTAAAAAGGCCAGGGAATGGTCTATAAACCTATTGCTTTCTCAGTAAAGGCTGTGTTTGGAGGAAAATCAGGGAAAACTTTCTCAGTAGACGCGAGACACGATGGGATAGCCGAGTCATTAAATCATTCGTTCGTCACGCCGAAGATGGGTACGGTGTTTGATCTTCTGATAACCCCCGCCGTCACATTGCTGGAAGCGGCCTAAAACTAACTCACTCACCCAGAACAGGAGTTTGAAAGGCCATGGGACAGGTTCCGTGGCCGTGAGTATTGACATATATGATAGCAGATACGTTTGCGCAAATATTTGGAATGTATTATCCGCGTTAGTGCCACGATTACACAGCTTAGGTAGGCCTGTGACAAACGACACGTCTTCAAAGATACGTGGCTTTACGCAAGTACTTACCTTGATTTGTTTAACGATGCAGTGATTGTGAGTACACATAACTGTGGTGCTATAATGTCACTTATATGCCTGCAATAAGATCTTCTTTGTTAAGAAACTTATTAACTTCCCCCGAGTGTTCCACAAACATCGGAATGTGATTGACTGTGACCATGGTGATTAAAGTAGCCGCTTGTTCATATCAGGACATGTTGGAAACACGAACACAGGATTTGAAAGTTTACAAACGAACGCCACTATCACCTTCTGTAACAACGTCATGGTTATCGTCAGTCGCCCTCGTTCTGAATTTTGGGATATGAAAGATAGTTTCCAACGTAGACCTGTCGCGTCTTGCGGAAGGTCCTGCTTCGGGTCTCCACAAGGAGGTTATATCGCGTGTTGCCAGGAGTTACGAGTATTTACGAGTCGGCTTCAATTCAGTTTAGAATGTTACAGCTACTAGACGAGTAGCAAGCCAGTTGTAGCATAGTTGCGAAATTATATATTTAGATAGTATTGAGAGCTTGCCGAACGTTTTTAGCAACAATTATGAGCAAGCTTGGGCTTTTTTGTATAATAGCAGCTACGCCCCTGGTTATGCAAGATGTGCCATGAAACACAGTGCTGGTGAATTTTGGATTCAAAGATCAATTAAAAGCACAGCGTAATACCGATAACTTCTCCCCAGATGATTCCATGCAGGACATGGGTAAGAGAGGGCTGCAGTTCCTTCACTGTACACGATGCATAAATACCAATGCATGTTTTCTGTAATACCACGTCTTAGTATCCCAGTACTGGATACCGCTGTATGTGTGTGCATGTTTATACCACCTGCATCTATGCCGGAACATGAAGCAACATTCTTACCCGCATTAGACACGGTTCCTCCTATCAGGAACAGCAGCACGATCGACATTTCCATCCTGCATGGGCGTGGAACACTGGAGAAACCCTATCACGAAGGACGCCAATTAGTGCCACAGACATTTGTGTGAGAATAAAAGGCAGAAATTTGTTCTGCATGTTTATGCACAACACCAAAACTATTTATCTATATATGCGTGTACGTGTAGCCATTAATGAGATATCAAAGCAAAAACATGATTTGTTTTCCTAAAAACTGCTTATACGGTCATGATTTAAAAAAACATTGCCAGAGTGATGGGCTTGATAGTGGCTCTCCTATCTGTGTGGTTCTCAATGTCTCTCACAGGGGTAATCGATAGATGATTTACAGGCTTATGTCAGAGTTGGTAGTTTTAGGTCCAGTAGCACAATAAAAATGACAGGAAATCTGCTTGGCTAGCTAGTACAAACTGGTGCTTAAAAATTATATGAATGGGTTTTTACATGATTTTTATTTATGCTTGGCTTAACTTCAAACAGAATTTATTAAGAAAATTGAATGTTGTTTCTACATTTTCCAGTGGGGAAGTTTGGTTACATGGCAAATGTACATGATGCATAACAAAATAAAACAAAACCATTGTTCGAATGTGCGTTTCAGATAGCTGTACATGTCTTTAAGGCTATGTGTTGTACTGTGTTAAGGTAAGTTGTGATTGTGACTCTAGGCTTAGTTGTGCAGTTCTCAACAGTTGGACTTGTCACTGTACGTCGATATTCATAAAGAGGAAGTACCTCTGGAGCTGCCGTTGTTGATACGTTCACACTACATTCTTTAATGTCCAAACCTTTCCACGCTGTGTATCGAAATACACATCAGTGATAAATAAACATCAACCGTTGTGGAGTCGTTCAGTCATATAAGACCTGAAGGTAATATTATGAAGAGTGCATTGTAACCTTTGCGGTAACAGAATGCATACATGTATACGAAATACCACAAACAGGTTCACGGGACAGTTCTTTTAGGGAAGGGGTGGGACTTTTCATGGAGGGATCGTTTTCCGCGCAGTAGTTTTGAGACGCAGTTAACATTGGACGACTGATGAAGTTAACATTGGACGACTGGTGAAGTTAACATTGGACGGCTGGTGAAGTTAACATTGGACGGCTGGTGAGGTGCTCGGCAATCGAACTTACACAGAGAACCATCTCAATAAAATATCATTTCCGAGTGTGAGCGTTTGTCACTTATTGCTAAGGAAATTATATTTTTTCGAAAGAGAAAGTTTTTTTTCTGTTAGATATGCATGTAGAAAATGTACATCACCTTTGTCGTCAGCATCCCCATGGGTACCTGCACAGGTGTCATCCTGGTGTTCTCTCTCCGTGCCGTCATCACTAAGTCTGGCTTGGAGAATATCCCGCTCCCTTATATCTAACAAGGACGTCTTTGTACGGTAAATCAAGGTCAGGGGTTAAGACGCCGTATTTGTCGTCATGCAATCTGAAAGCGGCGAAGGTTGGTCGCAAGAGGATCTTGTCTACCAGCGACACTGGATCTGCCCGACCAGAAGGATCACCCATTGTGCTGACTCTCTGACGAGGGGGAGAGGTTCGACTATACCCCGTGTATTGCCATTCAGCCGTGTAGAGTTAAACCATAGTTACACACATCGATGTCGTGCTGGATAAAAAACAGCGAGTATCTTGTCAATCATGCTTGGAACATTAGAGCGGTCCCGTTATTCTGGAGGCGATTGAGCCAAGTCCGAGTTTCCAGGTGAATTGACTCAGGAAAGCCTATATGGTGTACTGGGTAGATCAGTCTGGTTGGTGGAAAATCGGTGATTCTAACCTGCCCCCTGACAGGCTAAATGATGTGACTTGTTGTTACCCTGACTGGTACAGTACATGTAGAAGATGAAACAAGGACTGATCGTTTCGGCGTCAATGCACTGTGTAGAGTGTGATATTATCCTACAACTGCGAACTGTCATGGTTTTCCTACCATGGTTGTCATTATTGATGCTGAGTAGCCACATACGCAAACATATAAACGCACGCACGCACGCGCACACACACACACACGCACACACACACACACACAATTACACATATGAATATAGCAGGTAGTCATGTAGACAGATACAATCATACTCCTGCACAAACACATTTGTATATTTGCGGGAGAAAAACAAAACCAAACAAACAAAAAACATAAAAAACAGACAAAAAAAGGTCTCATTCTGTGTGCGCGAAAATTCATAATGGTGGAATAATTATGCTTCCCGCTGATTCGACATCTCCTCACTACATCACCTTAGTGGTTTGGCTTATTTGCTTTCAGCAAGACTTCGGTTATGCCTAGCTATCTGGATATAATCGATTCTGGACTAGACAATTAAGCCTGACCACCTGATCACTTTAATCGCTTCTTTAATAGAGGCATAGGTTGCAGAAGATCAATCTCAACCGGTCTTCACGGGTCACATCGCTGTGTAGGAGCTATGACCATCTCTTATAGTTTCAGGCTATCGTTGGTTTGATCACACGTGACCAGTCTTCGGCCGTTTTAAGTTTCTGATTCAAATGTGTACACGGCTGTAAACACGTTCACGTTGAGTTTCTCATGTATCACCCAGCTGGATTCCCCTTTGCCAGTCCACAACCTATATACATCGAACTATTTATGCATATGTATTAATGGAAAGAGTTTTTGCTTTGGATGAAGTGACAAAACATACATAAACTTCACACGAGGTCGAAAACGGGGAGTTGAAATGCTTAGAGTGTTTGGATCTAAATGGTCTACTGTCAACATAGATTTGTCAGGTCCATGAAAACACAACACGTATCAACTTCATAAAAAAGTCGGTGTTAATTTGTATTTTATGGTGATTGTGTTGTCCCAGATGACAAGACTCCACCTAGGTCGTATAGGTGTCAGTTTTCATTGCATGTGCGCGAATGAGTGTAGAATTATTAACCAATGATAGGTTCACCTGTCAGAAACATGGTAAGCTGCTGTGAGTCATCCTACTTAGACAATGAAATAAACATGACGGCAGTCTGAGAAGGTTTCAAGTGCCCATACATATATTTGTGTCCCGGAACATTGTATGAACGTTTTGTTGAGTAGGGGTACGTAATGTCCCTCCTCGTGGCCCAAACAACGAGGCTGCACATTTTCTGTGTAGCTTTGCTCTCTAACTGTTAAACTCGAGGGGCATCCAAGGACTCCTTCAGACAGGACATGGTTGTGGAGCGTCCCAGATGATGATGATAGCCACCCATGGGACCGATACACATGTTCAGGCGAGTATATGCAATCTGAAAATGGCATCGTTTTTCACCAGTTCATTGTCCTGTTAAACCGATGTACTGTTCCATGTAGTCAGTTTCATGACATTTAAACTGTTCTCTTACAAATACCACACTCTTGACGAGTCTGATTGCTTACTAATAAGTATTAAATATATAAACTAGGTTTAACTGACGGAGGCGTGAACAGGTGCAATAAATTAGTCTTTATTGCTTTATAATGATGGTATTCATGACTAGAGTCGTCTCAGGAAGAAATTCTGGCTTTCTTTCCAAGGTGTGTTATTATTTTCCCAAGGGATACATATCGTATTTAACTAGTCTATTGTGTGACTCATTTCACGGGACATTTCCTGACATGAATGACACGAGACTATTCCATAGAGCCGATTTCAGTCCACCCAGCAATACACACACGCATATTAACCCAGTCATCCAGCCACCAGCCACCCTGCCATCCAACAATCTAGCCACCTAGCGTTCCAGTCAACCTGCTACCCAGCCACCCAGCCACCTAGCCACCCAGTCATCCAGCCACCAGCCACCAGCCACCAGCCACCAGCCACCAGCCACTCAGCCACCCAGCCAACCAGCCATCCAGTCACCCAGCCACCTAGCCACCCAGTCATCCAGCCACCAGCCACCAGCCACCAGCCACCAGCCACCCAGTCATCCAGCCACCAGCCACCAGCCACCAGCCACCCAGCCATCCAGTCACCAGCCACCAGCCACCAGCCACCAACCAGCCATCCAGCCACCCAGTCACCCAGCCACCCAGCCACCCAGTCACCCAGTCACCCAGTCACCCAGTCATCCAGTCACCCAGCCACCCAGCCACCCAGCCACCAGCAACCCAGTCATCCAGCAACCCAGTCATCCAGCCACCCAGCCACCCAGCCACCTAGCCATCCAGCCACTCAGCCACCCAGTCATCCAGCCACCAGCCATCCAGCCACCCAACCACCCAGTCATCCAGCCAACAGCCATCCAGCCACCTAGCCACCCAGTCATCCAGCCACCAGCCATCCAGTCACCCAGCCACCCAGCCACCAGCCATCCAGCCACCCAGCCACCCAACCACCCAGTCATCCAGCCACAGCCACCCAGCCACCCAGCCACCCAGTCATCCAGCCAACAGCCACCCAGTCATCCAGCCACCAGCCATCCAGACACCCAGACACCCAGCCACCCAGTCATCCAGCCACTAGCCATCCAGCCACCCAGCCACCCAGACACCCAGACACCTAACCACCAGCCACCAGCCATCCAGACACCTAGCCACCTTGCCATCCAACAATCTAGCCACCTAGCGTTCCAGTCAACCTGCTACCCAACCACACAGCCACCTAGCCACACAGCCCTCCAACCACACAGCCACCCAACGATCCAGCCACCCAACGATCCAGCCACCCAGCCTGATTAATAGGTGTCAGGCGGGGAAAGCCACATTTTAAAAATTACTATTACCGGGAAAGCCACATTTCCAATTACATGGCTGTAGCCGGGAAAGCCACATTTCCAACAGGTTAATTAATTAATGGATTACCGTAACTGGTAAAAATGTGTTCCTATATATGAGAAACGAATAATCTTTCCTTCTCAAAAGCGCTGTGTTTAGCAATACCGGGAGAAGACTGTCCCAATTAGGTACACCTGTTAAGGGGTATTTTTGTCATTTCACCCTGTGTGTCTGGAGGAGGGTGCAGAGAGAGGGTCTCGTGATGGAGTAAAAGGAAGATGAGGAAGTGAGGAATCTAGTTAGAAGAGCCACTGCTCTCCCTCTAGTACCTCGGGATAAGGTGGACAATGTGCGGCTTGATGCCATAGCTGACTCTCCTGCCGATTCCAAAATCACTGCATTCATGGATTATGTAAAAACCAGCTGGGTTCAGGGCCAGGCGTTCACGTCAGATGTGTGGAACCACTTTGAAAACCAGGGCAATCGTACAAACACTAAGGGTGGCACAACAAGGTAAAGAGACTTGCTCTGAAGAGCCACCCTAACATTTACGAGATAGTGGCGATATTTCAGCGGCGAGTAGTCTTTAACAGAGGTTGCTGTCCTGAGACGTTCTAACCAGTGGTCAGCGCCGCCACGAAGAAGGAAATATGGAAAGGTCGACGCTCGCATTGCATCATTGAAGACTCAACTTCTGAGCCAACAACTGAATGAGATGCAACATGCGGACCATGTGGGGATTTCCTTCACCTACAGTAGTGGAATAAACGAGAATGTTGCCTGAATGGGCTTCTCTGTCAATAAAGATTGTCAACAAGTATAGTTCTTAGTTCATTATCATCATTATTATTTATGTTTTTCAAATGAATACATATTATTATCGAGTATAAGTAAGTAATGAATCAACATGTCTTATTTTGTTAAATACGGTAATGGGTTTGAATCATTAAGCGTGTTTTGATATCATAGCCGGGAGAGCCACATTCCATGTTCGCGCAACTATAACTATTGCCGGGATAGCCACATCAATTTTGGCTATTTGTTTTGCAAATGTGGCTTTCCGGCCTGTATCCGATTAATCAGTGTAATTGTTTCGACCAATTACTTTTTGTTTCGAAATTTAACGTGCGTTTTCGGAAAGTTAATTTTGAATAGACTGTCATCCACATCATCACCCTCCTTATCTATAGTTCATGGAACCTTCAGATCATTCTATATTTAACATACCGTGAGATGCGAAATCCTCATCGTCTTCTTAATACTGATATGGCACTGGTCGCTTGTGCCTACCACCAAACCATCCACGCGAAAATTTAATAGTACAAAAAAAAATAATAAATAAAAATCGTCCCCTTCTCACCATAAAGTAACGTTGGGTAACATACGATGTTTGACGTGCTGTGTAAAAGGGACTGTTGCCTACATGTGTAGGTTGTGCTGTAAGTGATCACGATGTATCTACCTCTAAGTTGTCTTCAGTTTGTATGACAGCATGCACGGGTCGAGTGCTGTCTGACAAATATGTGCCATGATTTAATAGTATCTGATCAAAGTAAATTGTAATACTACCCCCTTCTGCACGGACAATTAGACAATGTGTTAATACAGCTGTCTGTAACATGGCGATGGGAGTCTGATATACGGGTGCCTGTACTCGCTGTATACGTGACATCCGTAGATATATCACCCAGCTACACGAGGGTGACGGTAACTTGACAGAGTTGCTGAATACCCGCCAGGTCAGGTGTGTAAGGGGGTGACTACCGATGACTAGTGGGTCAGGAGTTGCACACACTACATGTAATGGAAGCATTACTTGACGCATTCTGTAACACTGTTTGCCGTCAGATATCGTTAGTTTGAGCACACACTGGGTTGTGTTTAATGCATGGATGTGTGTATTGTATGTGAGTAGTGTGCTTACATTCAGGAGTAGCACGTGGTTCTTGAATATCCGTGGTGTGTGACCGCATTTAGTTGATGTTTGAGGTAGTGGTGGTGTTCAAAAGGTAACGCAGGTTTAGATGTAGTTTAGGGTGAAGGTGTAGGTGAAGGTGTACGAGTAGGCGAAGGTGAAGGTGAGGGTGAAGGTGTAGTGGTGTAGTTGAAGTTGAAAGTGCAGGTGCAGGTGCATGTGCAGGTGTAGAGCAGGTGTAGAGTAGGTGTAGAAGAAGGTGAAGGTGTAGGGGCAGGGGTGGGTGCAGGTGTAGATGTAGAAGTAGGTGTAGAAGAAGGTGAAGGTGTAGGGGCAAGAGTAGGTGCAGGTATAGATGTAGGTGAAGTTGTATGTGTAGGTGTAGGTGTAGGTGTAGGTGTAGGTGTAGGTGTAGGTGTAGGTGTAGGTGTAGGTGTAGGTGAAGTGATAGTGTAGGTGTAGGTGTAGGTGTAGGTGAAGGTACAAGTGAATTTGTAGTTGAATTTTGTAGTTATGTGTAGGTGATAGTGAATGTGAAGGTCAGGGTGAAGAGCACCTGTAGGTGCTGAGTAGGAACAGATCGCGGTGTAGGTGTAAGTGTGGACGTTAGTAGAGGTGTAGGAGGAGGTATAGCTTACAGGCAGGTGTAGGTGAAAGTGAAACTGTAAAGATTGAAGGTGTAGGTGAAGCTAAAGACAAAGTTGACGTTGACGTTGAGGTTGAGCTTGACGTTGACGTTGATAACTAAGTGTAGTAGTAGTAAATAAAGGCATGGGTGTAGGTGCAGTTGTTGAGTGAAGTGTGTAGAAACATCACTACTGTAACTCCTGTGGTCGGTGTAAATATATGTCAGTGTGTAAATGAAGCTGTTGGTGTACATTTACATGTAGAATGTGTCGATGTAGACACAGGTGGAGGTGTAAAGGTAAAGCCAAAGGTGTAAGGGTATATATATGTGTAGACGTTGACGTAGGGGTTATGAAGATAGGAGGTAGTTGGGGCTGTGGGTCCTGATGTGGACAGTGTAGTTTACGTTAATGGGTTTAGTTCTAGTTTAATTAAGAATATAATTACTTGCAGATGTATACTCGTAATTGTAGGTACAACCTCCCACATGTACCACAATTCCCATTTACGGACCTCGTGAACTCCTACTACTTCCATCGTTTCAAAAATTAACTTCTGTACTGGAATCGCATCGCAAACAACATTGCCTCGTATATTTCAACAATACAGACTACTTCTTCCTTACACGAATGTCGTAACATTCGACCACTTAGACCATGTTCCTTACAGGAGTGTCGTAACATTCGACCACATAGACCATATGTTCCTTACAGGAGTCTCATAACATTCAACCACTTAGACCATATCTTCCTTACAGGAGTCTCATACCATTCGACAACATAGACCATATGTTCCTTACAGGAGTCTCATAACATTCAACCACTTAGACCATGTCTTCCTTACATGAGTCTCATACCATTCGACCACATAGACCATATGTTCCTTACAGGAGTCTCATAACATTCAACCACTTAGACCATATCTTCCTTACATGAGTCTCATACCATTTAACCACATAGACCATATGTTCCTTACAGGAGTCTCATACCATTCGACCACTTAGACCATATCGTCCTTACAGGAGTCTCATACCATTCGACCACATAGACCATATGTTCCTTACAGGAGTCTCATAACATCCAACCACTTAGACCATATCTTCCTTACAGGAGTCTCATACCATTTAACCACATAGACCATATGTTCCTTACAGGAGTCTCATAACATTCAACCACTTAGACCATATCTTCCTTACATGAGTCTCATACCATTCAACCACATAGACCATATGTTCCTTACAGGAGTCTCATAACATTCGACCACTTAGACCATATCTTCCTTACATGAGTCTCATACCATTCGACCACATAGACCATATGTTCCTTACACGAATGTCGTAACATTCAACCACTTAGACCATATCTTCCTTACAGGAGTCTCGTAACCACCCAGCTTTTCCTACTACTTCTGTGCGCGAGGTGCTGGAACCACAACAGTTTCCACGCAAGAGGTCTCTTACTAGAGTTATACAAGTGAGATTTTACATACGCATCTTTAAATACTTCTCGCAGGAAGAGTGTTGTTGTTCTACTATATATAGAAGAACTGAGGTGCAGTTATCACGCAATGAAACAGCTAGGTTTAGTTCCATACATGTTTGACTCTCGTTTCATCAAGAGAAGAACCCTATAACCCTATAAAGAAAGAAATCGCCACAGTAAGTGCAGTATTTCAGGACGATTTGAATAAAATACAACACTATGACCATGGGCTCTATGTCACTTTGAGATGTGCTGTGGCTGTAATGCCTATAGAGAATTCAAATCCTATTCAAAACGGTGTTTAAACTCAGAATAAGTTAAACAATTTATACGAGTTACTGAAAGCATGTTTCTTTGCTTCTCGTTAAAAGATGTTAATATTTCCAGATGTTAGTACACGCTGTCATTTAGAACGTGGTCAAATGTAACACACGTTAGATTTGAGACTACACTTTTAGTAAAGTACAGATTCTAGTACTTGTGGTATGTTGAATTCTATCAGAAATCGGAAGTCGGACAACTGGTAGTGTAGAATATGTACTATGTGGACCCATTTTATGATTGTAAATTGGCTTGGCTCCTTGGTCGAAATCTATCAATACACAATGACATTTAGAAATGTAACATGTTATATTTTGGATTACAGTTTTTCAGTGCAATAGTAGTACTACAGATGCAGTACAAATCCCGGATGAGACTGAACCATTACAAAATTACCAGAATTTGTACTTTACTGAGGAGGTGTGATGCCGTATACAACATGTATTATGTATCGGGTATGTGACGTCAGTCTGTAGTCAACCCAGCCATTGACACCATATGCCATTGGCACACGAGGACATCATGCATCAAGTGCCCCCCCCCCCCTCCCGATTTCGTTTGTCGCCTAGTCGTTACATAAGACACTCGTGGGGTTCTAAGGGTTAATTCTAACCCATTTCTTCACGGACAAAAGTACTTAGGACACACTCTACAGATGTCATAAGGCTGTAGTGCACTAGCAGGCAATCAGTTGACCATCGTCTACCGTTGTTTCTGCCTGCCACCAGCAGACCATCGAATTTCATGGGACACATATCATGTCGTACTTTCTCGTTGGAGGAAAGGTGTGGTGATTTTTACTTTATCGTGGGGGGTGGCATTTCATGTCATACACTGGGTTGCGGTGTTCTCCAGGAAAACACGATTACATTACTACTTTACCGTGTAGTTCATTGCTTGATGCAGTGTTCCCTGGTAAAACGTGATACACGAGACAATTTGCCTCTATGTTTCGCAGAGGGCGATGTAAGATAGAAAACTACGACAAAGCATTGTCACGCATTTGTCTATAGGGAGTGGGATAAGAGAGAACGCTTTGTCATGAGAAACACAGAACATTCTGCCAAACATCTCGTGTAAGATTAATAGTTTTGTCATGTGAAACATGTTTTACGAAAACTGAACCATCGTGCCACGTATTTGTCCACACGATGTGTAGTAAAATAGAACGCATTGTAACGAAGTTGCTAACTTAGGTGTTTCAAAACATGGCCTGTGTTGCCACGTATTTGTCCACATGATGTATAGTAAAATAGAACGCATTGTAACGAAGTTGCTAACTTAGGTGTTTTTAAACATGGCCTGTGTTGCCACGTATTTGTCCAAATAATGTATAGTTCATAGTGTATAGTATGACGAGTATTTGTTCAATGAGCATGGTATAAGATAGAACGCTTTGTCATGTAGTTGATCACAGAATGTACCTTAGAACACTATGCCATGCAAACGTCCATAAGGTGTGGATGAAAGCTGCCATGTAGCTGCTCAATGAATGCCGCCAGGAGGACTCTCAGTTCCTATGATTAGCTGTTGCCTTGTGCCCTTTCCCTGCAAATGGGGAAGACATCTTTGAATTCACTCAGGATTTGTTCCTACATCTGATCTGCCAATTTAATCAGAACTCCGGGTTTTTAAAATACAGATGATTTAAGCTGAAATAAAATTAAAATCAGGAAAGAATGTAAAATGTTCCACGGCAGGTTACAAACAAAACACAGGGCGCGTGTATATGTATTTAAACGATCGATTTCACCAGCGTAATTTGGTCGCTTTATTCACGTCGATGCTCGTTCTCGATTGAAGCGATCAAAAGACGGAAACATTGAGAGAAAATCACGGGGTCTATTGTGCCAATTCCTGGCTCAGGTGGCTCGATCCGTATTCCGTATTTATTAGACTTTTCACGACACTTAAAACCCGGAGCGAGCGGAAGAGCTTGATGATAATCACTGGGTTTTCAGCATTGGACAGCGTTCGCCATATGCCACAGGCTTGTCGCTCGTACCATTGATCAAAAGAGAGAATTTTCTAGGATTAATAAAACAAAAAAAAATCGAAGAATTCTTTGATGTATTTCAAGTAGTTTTGAAAACTTTGAGAAAGCTGCTCTTGTGTTTTTTTCAAGCGTAAATGATATGAGTAAAACGTTGTGGATTTCGGAATAAGTGTTAGTTAATTAATCTTAAGACTTAAGTCACTCATTTCCCCCAGGCGAGACTCGCATTTCCTATATAATTATTGTTATTTGCCGAGCTTTTTGTGTCAAGGATACTAATGTATTTTGTTCGATTGGTAGAAAAAGTGTCATCTGTGACCACTCGTTTCACTCATCGTCCAGCATGAACAGCTAATTGACCAAACATGTTGATTTGGACATAATTCTATTTTTCGAGCAAAAGAAAAAGGTGCATATAAAAGCGATTACGCTTTAATTGAATATAAATTATGCTGGTTCACATTATCAATATTCCATGTAATTGCGATGAAGTACTAACATTTGGTATACTCTATATACACAGATTAATGCTTAGGTCCCCTTGGTTATTGTGATCAGATAATTAGTTAGGGCACATTGTATGTTTTGTTCAGGAAGCTCAAAAGAACAAATGCTATATTATGTTCAGAACAATACATATGGCACTCAGCATAGAGTGTTCAGAAAAAATAAAGCAAGGGCACTTACAGTTGTGGTTCACAAAATATACTAAAAGCAGTTTGCGGACTGTTTTCAGAAAAAAATAACAAGGGCTCTTTGTCTAACATTTGTAAAGAAAAAGACAAGTTTTGGAGCATCTCGTGTATAACGTAAAGGTACTGTGTATATTATATCAAGGCATAATCAGTATTGCATAATTTTGTTAAGATACTTCACGAATAGTTTCAGTCAAACATTTAAGTCAGTTTGTATCGAGAAAATAGATTTTGGAGTCTGCTGTTCTTGTTAACTTGACCCCGCATCATACCATGCGATCCCACCTCAACCCAACCCCTGTAACCCAGGGCGTGTTTGCACCCTGCTCTCAAACCCTGCTGTCTTACTTTGAGCCCATACCATACTGACGTCCATCGTATACACATCGCATATCTCCCTCACGTTTTTCATTCTGATCTACCACCTGGTACAAACACTGTGCCCTTCACCTCCCTACACAACCCCTGCGATAGCGTTCCCTCATGCCCTGTCACATCCCCTGCTATCACCCCCTCCCCCTTTCCCTATCAACACACACATCTGAATACATACGCTGGTCAGACACAACATAATCTTAAATTACAGGTACAATGTAATTTGGAATGTCAGGTAGGTATTATTTTTTTCTAAGTACCAATGCGTGTGCTGAACAATCTCAAATATACGTTTGCCCTCATTACACATTGTGTACTAGTACCAGAGTGTTATTGAATATTATCACATTTATTTTATATCGTAATTTTTTAAAGGCATGAAAACTAATTCCATGTGTTATATTGTTTTGAAATTTGGTCACTCGTATGAGAAGCCAAGTTTGCTCGAGCAGTTTCCGGGTGTTGTAGTGCAGTCGAAGCAGTACTCAATTCAACAATATGAATTGTCGTATTATTTCAAACAGAGTAACATGACCAGGTAAATATCATTCAGTTTGATGTAACTGATGACGTTTTGACGAGCATTGTTTTAAAATCATCATAGTTTTCTATGCTTGAGGAGTGTGTGTATTACAAAAAAACAACAACACAAAACAAACAAAAAAATATATAAAAACAACAAAAAACATTTAAATAACATCCTTGACCTTCCAAGAATACACACGATATTCGAGCTGAGCTAAATAATTTTAAGAGAATAACAATAAAGATGCGAATGTAATAAAATAAAATAGTTTCATAGTTTCTGTAAGTTAAACCGAGCTATTTGCCAGTAAGAGAACACTTAAACGGACACCCACAAGACGCCTACCAGGCAAAGAAACAGTCTGCTGTTGGTAAGGCGTTTGTGGTAAGCGTGGCAGGATGATGTTCTCCATCACGACATCACGGTCTGCCGCCTCAATTCAAAACAACTTAAAGATTTTATAAAACGAGAAAAGAAAGTATAAAATTATGTTAGGGTTTACCTTCACCCTAGACGTGACGTACAATATTTTATGTGTGCGACAATGGCGGATTTCATCGTGCTGGATCCTCCACTCGGACAAAGTGTATTTCCTGCCCACCAGTCCCTGTTTCGTACCCTCAATGCCGAGTACCAGGCAAGGCTACAACAAGAATATTGTGTTAGTGTCATGGTATGGCGCAGTTGAGGATTGAACCATGGACCTTCCTCTGTTTGTTGACTACACCACGGAGGCCGTCTCTCATACTGGTGTACATTTTTAAAAGCCACCTTCCACAAGACTGAAGTTCTCATAATATTCATGATCGGTTGGGAAGCCTAAAGGTGTTTGCTCATCACTCCGAACACCCGTTTTCGATTCCCGTTATGTATGACATGTGTGAAGCTCATTACAGGTGTATGCTGCCGTGACTTCGATGGAATGTTGGCATACACACTCACTCTGACTACTGAAAAAAGTAAAGACCATTTGACATTTCATATGACTATAAATAATCCTGCATGGCAGATTACGTTTGAAAAAACGTTTTTTAGACAATACATTTGCAAGGACTGCCAAGTATGCATGTTTAATATTCTTGTGACGCATATGCTGTCTAAGGATCTTGTTTCATATTTAAAAATGAAAAATAAACATGCAAATATTGTTCTCGTCAGGCAATGTGACGACCTTATAATTTTCAGAGATAATGCTTCCTTTCTTCGTGACTACCTTGTAGTGATATCTGCGCAAACTCATCTATGCATATGGTATTCACTAGCATACATTTGTGTATGTGGTGTTCACAAACTTGATATACATCTGTGGTGTTCACAAACATACGACATATATATATGTGGGTATTTATGTATATACACAGGGTGTTCAAAAATATGATGTATGTCTCTGCATATGGTGTTCACAAACATGATATAAACTCTGTATATGGTGTTCACACACGTACGCTACATCCGTGTATATTGTGTTCACAAACATTATGTGTATACGGCGATGTTTTACAAAAATAATGTGCGGCGATGATTTCAAAAGTTAATAATGTACATTTGTGTATTCGGTGGTACCATCACAAAGACAAATACGATTACCGGCAGATCGATGCATTTCAAACGTACATAAAACTAAATCAATCAACAATGTGTGTTGTGGGCTCCATCAAGCTGCCACTCAACAGCTCATGTAGAAAATCCTGGTTTAAAAATCCAGCGGAAATTCAAGCGCTTAAGAAGCAGCAAAGGAAGAACCTGAAGTAACCAAAAGTTTACTTTTCAATTGAACTGAACATCCCAAGTATGCTATTTCCCAAGAACATTCCAATCATCAAATTGCCTGAATCTAAGCCCGGTTTGTTGTGACTAGCGCGACCGACAATATGATTAACACCACATATCCGGGTTGGGCATCCCCTTCAGAAAGTTACCGGTTTTGAACGGAAGTCAGTCCAATCTAGAAAAGCTTTTTCCTTTCCATTAATCAATCGCACCTAACTTGGCAGGTATTTCATGTTGATTTCACCAATCGCTTTTGTCGGTGATTATGGGTTTAGCGCTGCCGACATATGGTCAATTAGGTGTCGATCGCATGGCTATCTAAGCGCGTGACGCCGGATCGTCAACGTAATTAATTTCATCCGTATTTTCTATATGTAACAACCATGGGCTGATTAGGCTCTGGCTTCAAAAGCCAGTCAGTGGCGGAAGTCGGCCTGCTGACAACTCGCAATTGACGGCAATTTACGAACGAATAACAAGCCGAGATTTTCGCTTAAGTCGAATCGATTTCCGGGATGAGCCTTGGGCCTGTCTTTGATGACAGATCGAGATCCTTCAACTTCCTCCGACTGCAACCTACAATTGGCAATTTCAGTCCGTGATTGAGGCGAACACGGACCACAAACAGCCCCAGTTTCGGGGGTGCCGGGGGCAGGGGTACCGATGTAGGGAAGCGGGGGTACTTGATAATAATTGACACAAGTGTAGTGAAATATATCCCTCAGTCAGAGCGAGTGAAACACAAGCAGTTTGTTAACTGCGGATGTGAGAAGGGGAAAGGGGAGGGGGAAGGCTGATGGGGAGGAGGAGAAGGAGAGGGATTGAGGAGGGAGAGGGGCCACCCTCTATCGATCTAGTGATGCCCTAACGCTGATGGTATGTGCATTAAAATTCCACAAAGTAACAGTAAAAGGTAACCTTACTTTACCGCTTAGATCCATTAAAAGTATATTTTGTTACATTATATACTGCGAAAGTGACGTGAAGACATTGTTAGGAATGTGTTGTATTATTTACCAGCTTTGCACATGTATTTGAATATTTACTGTGGCATAATATATACCAAATAATGTTTGCCACTAGGAGTTCCAGATAAACAGATGTCTATCAACACTATGGCTAATACACATTAAGCACATTTCTCATTCTAAACGTGTCATCCAGGTTTTTATATGTCAGTCACTATACTGATGTTTAAAGTTACTTACCTGTCGTAATTAGCACCAGTGTGAAATAAAATGTCAAAGCGTCTGGGCGCTTTAGTCTGCATCACAGTATTTGAAGAAATATTTGAAGTACGATGAATTCGCTAAATCAAGACGATTTTCATCTTCTGAGTCCTCGTTACGTTGGCTGCAAGCGCACTCCTGGCATTAAGCACGGACCGTTGATATTTAGGTATATATGCCACCCGATGAGCAAACTGCATAAGTACAACATGCGGTACAGACGAAATACGATAGGCGAGGTTGTCTAAATGAACCTGTGACGTGTTATAGTTTAACAACAGCATTACTTTCGTTGCTTAAAAACAGCTAGTGTAACTTTCGATATTAATATGGAACTTGAAATTGAGAATCGACCGTTCATTATTTACTGGGATTAATAAAGGATGGCTCAAAGTCTAGAATATGTCCCAAAAAGGTGTCCCCGAAATAATGGGAGAACATTTGATATTGTAATACTGGTTTAGTAATGATATAGGCACACAATATTTCGTTTCCTTGGGAAAATTAAAATGACTTATCTCGAACGAAACTCCCGAAAAAACACAACAAATAAGATTTCACGAATTCCTTTTTACAATACTTTGTACCATCACTATAGTTAAATATATATTTGCTTGGTCGTTCTTCCCTTCTAGACTCTCCTTTCATTTCATCCATATATTCATCCATCTCTCTTCATTAATCTGTTTCACTATTCATGTGTCAATGTTTTTAACATTTTCTTAATGTGTTTTGTGGGAAAGCAAATGCAATTGTACCAACAAATGTGTCTGGTTGACAGACAGCAGACCCTCGGGGGATCGGGCCTTTATGTATTGCGGAACATTGCATACTCGCCGTCTGATTTCAACATGGGCACATATCCGCCAGCTTGTGGATCCTTCCGTGTAACTGGCGCGCCCAGATCACCGACTGCCTTTCCCAAGTCCTGCAATGGTATCGGCTCTCTCCGGCATTGGGCGTCATAGGGAGGATGAACCGCAGGAACACTCCCAACACACTTGATAATTTTGTCATCACCATCAACACATCACCTTCATCGACCTGGTCATATCTTATCAGTGTAGAATACATGAATATTTATCTCGGACATACACAACTGTCTAACATTGTTCACACATGCAAATTTACGGATGACAACTCGTTAGTGCGACGGTTCAATGTGGATTATTATATCTAGAATGTAACTTCCTGAATGCCGATCAAGCGATAAGTGTTTAACATCCAAACATTAAAGTTAAGATATTTTGTTTCTTCAGAATAGATAACGTCGTTGCGTTTATATACCGGACAAATGGAATTAGGGATATTCGTATAATTTATCAGTGTGTCAATGAATAAATACATCATTATTCAAAATTTCAAAAATTATATATATCCCTAACTATTTTGTCCAGTATATTATATTTCCTGTTTAACTTATTATTTGTTTGGCTTCAAATGCTACAATAATTTCACAACACTACGAGTGTGTCATCAGTTTTACTTACCATGTTCAGACTAGCCATCGCATCGTATTTGTTTATACAAGCAAAAGCGAAATGTTGCCGTTTTCACGTACTTAATATCGGTGCTTTGCATTTTCTGGGTCAGACAGATGGCGAAATCATGATGATTGTATATTTCAATGTTACGTCATACAAATCTAACATCGTCAATGCAGTTTCCCTTGTATATTTATATGACTTCTTGAGCCTGATTCGACACGGAAACCAAAGTGTCACGAGAATACTTGATCTTATGTACCAGTAACACAGCACCTGGTGTCATGACAATACAAAGTGTCTTGTTGATACGATGTACCAGTAACACAGTACCTGGTGTCATGACCATGCTTGTTGACTGGATGTACCAGTAACACAGTACCCGGTGTCATGACGATACAAAGTGTCTTGTTGATACGATGTACCAGTAACACAGTACCTGGTTTCATTACAATACTTGTTGATCTGAAGTACCTGTAACACAGTACCCGGTGTCATGACACAATACAAAGTGCCTTGTTGATACGATGTACTAGTAACACAGTACCTGGTTTCATTACAATACTTGTTGATCTGAAGTACCTGTAACACAGTGCCGCGTGTCATGACAGTATTTGTTGAGCGGATCTACCTGTAACACAATACCTGGTGTCATGACAAAACACGTTGGTCTGTTGTGTCTGTGACAATCAGTTTAAATTGAAATGTCAACATCAGCTTGGTAATATACCTGTACCTGGACAATTTCTGAGGTGGAGAGATCTGTGCTGATCTGATCCCAAAATGCTGTTGATGTACCCGTGTTACACAGTCCCAGGTGACACAGCAATGTTACTGATGTACTCATTTAGCGCAGCCCCAGGTGACACGGCAAGGCTACGGATGTACCCGTTTAGCACATCCATAGGTGACACGGCAAGGCTAGTGATGTACCGGAGTAGCTCTGTCCCAGATGACACGGTAATGTTACTAATGTACTCATTTAGCACAGCCGTAGGTGACACGGCAAGGCTACTGATATACCCGTGTAGCACAGCCCTAGCTGACACGGCAATGATACTGATATACCCGTGTAGCATAGCCCTAGGTGACACGGCAAGTCTACGGATATACCCGTGTAACACAGTCCACGGTGACATGATGCCGTGTCCAATGTAACGTAAACGTTTGTTCTTATATTTCAAAATAATAATTTTGACGTAATTCATTTCACAAAGAAACTTCAACACTTTGTGGTTACACAACGTGCGTACGAGCTTCTCAAATGTCCAACCCAGATGACCACTGGTGAGAAATAACAAAACATATTTTCAAATTTTGCATTGCATATTATTTGATCACACAAAAGAAACAGAAACGTTACAACGGTAAACAGCGGTTTGGCCACCGACCTTGTTATTTACCTATTCTAATGGTGCACATCAACTGGGGACGTATGACTGTTTGTGGCCTTTAAAAGATCGTCGTTAGCGCCTAATTGAAAACGAAACGAATAACCAGACTTTAAACAAAAGGTCGGTTGCGATTAATACTTTATGATTTCATTAATTTGTCCATATCAAGAAAGAATTATCACATCGTGTGTGGTTCCTATGGGGATATTTCCGAATTGGCTCAGCGTCCATCATTGGTCAGGTAAATGTCAGCAATGTAAATCAGTCAATAGGCTTGTCTGTTTATTAATGTGTATTCCCCAAACAGCGGCAGAGGGAACGAGGAGGCTAGTGCTATGTCTGCTTCAGATGGCAGCGCGGCAAACTGACTTCATTAATTGGAGTTTGGGCTCTCAGTTTGGCTTAATTTCCGATTGGATTATAATATGTGGTTTGACTAGTTTGGTGACGTCATGGGTGTTTGCACACACAATTAAATAAGCCCTCAATGTCATGCTGCTATTTCCGGTGTGTTCCCCAATTAATTTCTGGATTCAGTGAGCACACGATGCGGCAACGGTCTTTGTCTTAATTTCCTGCGTTTTTAAAACAGTGGAAATCCCTCGAGTAACAGCGCGTCATCCGACACACATTTGTAATTATCGCGAGTGGAAATAATTAATTCTAACCGATATAGGCTGCGGATACTTGAAACTTAAATGAAGAAATTATTTAAATTTTTAGCAATATCCGTTAGATATGTTATGATAAATGTCGAGAGAAGCATATGTTGGCTGTTGTGAGTTTACCATATTCTCCTTTATCATTTCTCTTGAATCAACCATTGACTCCGAACATATCCGAAGAGCTGAGTTCCACTGCCTGTAAGAACTGCATTTGAAAGGGGCTTAAGGTGATATTAGCAGGCCATCGGTGATCAGAATACAATTTTTTAAATCTTTTTTTTGTCAGTAATGGGTACCACGCACTATTAAGACATCAAATACCTCAACGGCTGTGGTCCATCAATAGTGGGTACCACGTACCATTAAGATATCAGATACCTCAACGGCTATTGTCCATCAATAGTGGGTACCACGTACCATTAAGACATCAGATATCTCAACGGTTGTGGTCCATCAATAGTGTTACCACGTACCATTAAGATATCAGATACCTCAATGGCTATTGTCCATCAATAGTGGGTACCACGCACTATTAAGACATCAGATATCTCAACGGCTGTGGTCCATCAATAGTGGGTACCACGTACCATTAAGATATCAGATACCTCAACGGCTATTGTCCATCAATAGTGGGTACCACGTACCATTAAGACATCAGATGCCTAAACGGCTATTGTCCACCAATAGTGGGTACCACGTATTATTCAGATATGAGGAACCTCACAAGCCTGCAAACTGTCAATAATGGGTATAACATTATTCAGATATGAGGAACCTCACAAGCCTGCAAACTGTAAATAATGGGTACAACATTATTCAGATATGAGGTACCTCACAAGCTTGCAAACTGTCAATAATGGCTACAACATTATTCAGATATGAGGAACCTCACAAGCCTGCAAACTGTCAATAATGGGTACAACATCATTCAGATATGAGGTACCTCACAAGTCTGCAAACTGTCAATAATGGCTACAACATTATTCAGATATGAGGTACCTCAGACGACCTTCAGCTATCAGTAATAGGCCCCATACCTCGTTCAGATGTCAGGAACCTAACAAAGAGGGTACCATTATATTTCGATTGAAATGTTTCACAAGTATGTTGTCAGGGCAACGTTACTTTATGCCGTGACGTCAATTCGTGGTAGTTGTAAGTTGACGTTAACGACTGACGAAGCATTCCACCAGTTTACTGTTTGAAGGGAAACAATGCTTTTGTTCGATTTTACGTTTCTAATGTAAGAAAACACATACTTTAACGCAAGGATTAATACACTAGTGATTTCTTCTAAACATTCTGCCGTAACTTGAGTGGTGCAAAGTGGTGCATTTATACTATGAAAATATAATGACAGGTCAGTGTGGTTACTACATTCATACACTGATCTATGCTCACGAATGACCAGGAATGACATAATGATTCCTATCCAAATCAGTCCTCATTACAAAAAGAAGAAAACGCACGCTCTTAGTGTGATCTAATATAGAAATAAAACATCCATATGCACACTGTTTGAAACAGAAATTTATCATAAAATTATCATTAATACCAATCATTAGAACATAGATATACGTTATGAGGGATGTGTCAACGTATATATGAAACCCGCATAACACCAGACCACATGATACTGGCTAGGTACATCAACAAACACCTTAATCCATGGTCCCCAATGTTCATTTTGACCTTTTTGAAGCATGAGTATTAGATCGTACACTTCAGCCAACCTGTGTGAATCAAACGATTAGAGTTTTGCATCTTGCTTGTTTTTCCCCGTAGATATTGTCACAGTAAAGTTGCAGCGATGTAAAACCCCTTTTTTTAATATTGACAGGGACTACATTAGAACGTTTTGATAAAGTTTACTTATTGAAAAGAGAGTCAAATGTTTTTATAGCCAGATTTTGCGGACGGTACAAAATAAACAGATCTAGAGTTATCTAACTTCCATCGATTTCCATTCGCAAAAGATCGGTAATTTCAGTGCGTTATGCTTCATTTAATGGTATTCGACATAAAAATAACTACCACGAAGTACCGAATGAGTTGCTATTGGTAGCGGGGTATATTGCAATATGTTGCCATGCTCGTTACCGCTGTACATTGAAAATAGCAGAAGAGCACTCAGCCAATCTGAAAACGACATTTATGTGTGAGGTAAGATAATGTGATATGTTCCTTGATAGGCGAGCTGTATTCTGGCAACATTAAAACATTCAGTCCAAATGTTGATCTCCCGACCTCGTCCTTTCCTTGATGTCCAGGACATGAGAGGAAGACACTGATCATGTGGGCTAACGTTGACGGCATTTTGACTTGATATATCTCATCTCATCGGTATGTCCTTCATAGTTGTTGGCAGTCATGACATGTACAATCCTACTAGACTCGATTGTAAGTTTCTACCAATATGCTTGTTATGACTGTACAACGATTGCTAGAAACTAGTAACTCATAACAAATTAGATTTGGAGCTATATCGGCGAAGGTTATCCTATTCTTTTCGTGATGAATGTATATAACTTGCTCTGATTAATCATCGCCTAGTTAAAGCCATTATATCCTGTTATGGTGGAGTTACTATCAAATTTCACGTTCACTCATCTAAGGACATTATATTTTTATTGTTTAATAATTCCATAATTGAGGACCTATGGGTAGAGTGTACGTGTACTTTTATCCTCTGTTGTAACAAATGCATTTGTTGCAATTGTTATGAACTACAGTTGTGTTAGTTTTAACCGTTACCAATAAGAGTATCACGATCATACCGGAACATGAGTCTCATGAACCTATTCAGTGAATTACCTACTTTTCAGCCGATCCGAATCTTCTTGTGTGAAAGTGAAAATAGACATAACGAAGAACTGTGGTTACATTGAATTCCAATTTCTTGCTTCATAATTAGATAGTATTTACAAATGAATTTTAGTTTCAAACTTTAGGAACACCGTATTTCTATATTTCATGGCGAGGTGTAGGCAGTATGACCTTAAAGGTCACATGCAACCAAAAAATCAATCATAATTAAAACACATTTATCACTTATTCATGACATATAATATACATTGCTGCTTTTTAAAAAACAAATAAACAAATTTATAAGCGTACAATCGCGATTCAAAAGTGCAATATTTTGTACTTGGGCTTACTTCCCCCGAAACGAAGCCCTCGGGAGACCGAACCCAGTCATAGCGGGTGGATATGCACTCAAGTGTAACGACGGATTCTGATTGGCTGTTCCATTTGCTGACATGCTGAGGGTTCATTGTGTGAGGGATACTCTCTATATAGGCTCCATGATTGTGTGTACAGAAAGATGATCTGTTTGATGGGCATTTTAGAAGTATAGCCAGTCACAAGAAAGTAAGATTCTTTGTGGATAACAACTTCTTTTTGTGTACTTGATGCGTCGTTTCAGTATGGATTCATATTCTGTTGTCAAGCAAAATCATATACACCAAAAGAAGTCGATATCCATGACGAATGTATATAGAGATGTTGGGTTTTGAAAATACATGTTCTCTGAATTTGCGCTCGATCCAATAAAAAATCATGTCAGTAGAGATGGTAAACTACTGCGTGGCTCCAGCCATCTGTCATTTGTCCAAGTACAAAACCGGACTGGAATCTGGAGTTTGGTCAAGTTTGAGTCACATCCAGTCATCCGAATAAAATGAATGTAGTTTGTTTGCAACCCACAGACATAAAAACATGTCATGTGTATCACACATGCCTAATTACATAATGTGGCAGACACGGGACTCGGGTGCACGAGTCATAAATCAACTTATTTTCTTTATATCGTATAGTCTGATAGGTGTTAAGTTCAAATTGCACGTTGTCAATGATTGAAGCTGTGTATTGCATGTTGTCTTTAGCAGACAGGCAGACAGACATATAGGTGTGAATAAACGAGACACTGAGTTTTCTCTGTGACAGAGACTGCTTGCCACAGTCAACAAGTTGTTTTACGTAACGAGTAGATTATGTACTTGTTTGTGTACACAACCGAGATTAGACTACTGGACTGGGCATGCATACTGTTTCAAGCTCCGCGAACCTATTCACTGCGCATGCGTTATGGACGCAGCGCAGCACAGCTGTTGAAACCAGTTTTCCCCCCAGCGCTGGGGGGAATTTAGTGAAACGTTTGAACTCCGATTTCGCGGGCTTTTTTTCATCGCGTTTTTTTTCAACTTTACAGGTTGAATTGGCATTTTTTATGATTTGTTTCGGTAAGTGCACACCGAAAGGTACCAGAATCTGCAAAGTTGTATTTTACGTTGCATGTGACCTTTAACTAAGACGTCACAGACTGTCTCTGTTTGATGAGGTCGTAAAATGATTGATAATGTATCTCGCTCACTGGTTACACCTGTTAAGTGTTTTTGCAATTAGTCAGTGTAGTTCTGTAACGCACAATGAGATTGATATGATATCAGTTCCGTACCAGCCGCCAAACCTTTCTAGCGGCGGAGCCTCGTTTTGAGGTTGCAACGGTTTCCAGGTTTCCGTTTGTTACGACAGAGCACACTGTACCGCGTGTTTGCAAGGATTAGAAAGAGCGTAATGTTGCTATATACAAATGTGTCATGTTTCCAGCAAAGTTTCCGGGTTGCTATGAAGCTGGAGTTCGCCAAGTTTGCCACTGAAAAGTAGATGCGCAAATCCCATTTTCTGTATACGGGAAATACAACTGACATGAACGCATATTTGAACCGCCCTCACTCTCAGGATCAAAGTGGGCACTCCTCTCTTCCATCCGCATCCTTTTATCATTATCGGAACTACAATCCAAGTTCAACAACCACCTGTATCTGATGTGGCTTCGTCTTCAGTCAGGGCCCCACATGAAGAAGATCAACATAAAATCCAGTTCGTATGAGTGTGGAAGTGAATTATGTGTGATTAAACAAGGCATTTAGATCATGTCTTCGCCTTGAAACTGGGAGAGGCTTTGAAACTGGGAGAGGCACTCACTGAAGTATTTTCCTCATCGAATTTATGCCACACATATCCATATTAAACTGATAATTTAAGATGTGGGGCATACGTTATATGGCACAAGAGGAAGTCAGTCATAAAAAGGCGTCAAAGAATGTCGTGGGATCAGAGCTTTTGACAAGCAAATCTCATACCAGGTCCTTCTACCTATCCCTACCTCGTCCTTTCTATCCAACTTCTACCTGTTCCTTCTATCTATCCCTACCTCGTCCTTTATATCCATCTCTACCTCGTCCTTTCTGTCCATGTCCTACCTAGTCCTTCTATCGATATTTTAATCTTACTTTCTAGCTTAGCCATCTCCTGCATCATCCTTTCAATCCATTTCAACCTCGTCCTTCCTATCCATTTCTACCTTGTCCTCCTATCCATTTCCTACATCGTACTTTGCATCCATCTCCTGCATCATCCTTTCTATCCATTTCTACTTCGTCCTTTCTATCCATCTCCTACATCATCAAGGCGACTATGCTTGTAAAAGGCGACTAACGTGATCGGGAGGTCAGGCACGCTGACTTGGTTGACACATGTCATCGATTCCCAATTGCGCAGATGGATGCTCATGTTGTTGATCACTGGATTGTCTGGCCCAGACTCGATTATTTACAGACCGCCGCGATATAGCTGGAACATTGCTGAGTGCGGCGTAAAACTAAACGCACTCAATCACTCACTCCTACAAAATCCTTTCTTCTTTCTTTCTACTTCGTCCTTTCTTTCCATCTCCTACCATCTCCATGAAATACTGCGTCCGTTCTATCCACATCGCACCTCGTACTTTCTATTCACCTTACTTCGTTCTTTCTTTCCATCTCCTACCATCTCCATGAAATACTGCGTCCGTTCTATCCACATCGTACCTCGTACTTTCTATTCACCTTACTTCGTCCTTTCTGTCCATCTCCTACATCGTCCCTCTATCCATCTTCTACAATAGTACTTTCTATCCATCTCCATCATCGTTTCTATCCATTTGTACATCGTCCTTTGTATCCATCTCGTACTTCGTCCTTTCTATTCATCTCCTACCTCGTCCTTTTTGTCCATCTCATACCCGATCCTTCTATCCATCTTCTACATCGTATTTTCTATCCATCTTCTACATCATCCTTTCTGTTAATTTCTACCTCGTCCTTTCTATTCATCTCGTACTATCTCCATGAACTACCGTGTCCTTTCTACCAATCTCTCATTTCGTCATTTCTATCCACCTTCTACCTAGGTCTTCTTCCATCACCAACCTCGTTCTTGTCTCGTTCTTGATTTCAGTTTCCTGCTTCGTACCTCATCTCATTTTCCCTTGCCCCACTTTGCAGTTCCCATTTCCTACGACGGATAACGGTTTCCCAAACATTGCATACGCAAAGTCCAGAATGTAGATATCCGTACCAAAGTCATCGTCGTCGAATAATCATTTTGTTTTTTATCGGTTTAGTCATGATATTTATGGAATGTGGCTACATGCGGCGTAAAACCGCACTCACTCACTCACTCAAAAACCTTTGACACATCATCACAAAACATTACTGAAATCACACTAATATATTTAGGAGATAACACTTTTGACCAACACATGATGTTTACCGACATTGTAAACACAAAAGTAAACCAAAGTGTTTTACAGTCTGCACTCGTTTACATCGATTACGGGTACAGCAGTGAAGTGTAATCACCAGGCCTTTTCAGCTGGTTGCCATGGTAGCATCTGGAGTTGCTCATTTGTGACGTCATTCTGACTTCACGTTACAATATGATTTGAATGACATCGCCACTGTTGATGACTCAACAAAACAATTGTTTGCGAGGTGTCTACGTGTCAATACGCAGTGAATAGTCTTGTAGTTTCCGGGAATCTAATACCATTTGATCATGTTTTTCAACCAATCAGATTACAGAACACAGTGACTTTTGGTTTACAATAGCCATTAATTATTGGCATGCAAAATTTATACAATGTACCTTAGCAACTTACTTATTTTTGTTGTATCTAAAATGGACTATTACAAGACTTCAAGCAGGTTCGAATCCCATGGACAAAACCAAAACTATAGTCCGTCAAGTCAAAACATGGAGAAACTGACATGTGTCTTCAGAATAATGGATGCAGTAAGTTTTAGCACCTGTGCAATCATGTGCTAAAGGCAATCGTTCAGACAACCGAGTTACGACAATGATGTCTAAGGCAGATATGTTTTAAACCAACCAGGAACTAACAATGTGTAACACCCAGTCAGTGTTTCATGAGCATATCTTTGTAACCGTTTTGCCTCTGGTGTCAGTGCTAACTTCCAGCAAACTACTCGTGTCATTGTGACCAATGCTTTGCTTTTCAAACAAACTAAAATCTATTTGGTCATGTCATTGAGACATAACGTTCTTGATGTGATGGGAAGGCAAGAAAGCATGTCTGTGGCGAGACGTTATTCGCTAGTTTTTTGTGAACAAACGGAATCGCCTTTCCATCTTTATGGCGGGTGCCAACCCTTGAGCAGGGTACTGTCACGCTTTCGCGAAAATGTAGAACAATTTTACAATAAAGTTTAGAAAGCCAGATTTCATTTAGTGTCAAGGACAAAAGTAACGGCGAAAATAATAGATATAACTAGACTTAATCAGTAATGAAGCCGGGTGTTCGTCAAAAAGGTAAGTACATTTCTATCATAACCACAGTTGTCATTTTACAAATATCACCAGACAATTGCATTTGCAGTGAGTAAGTATCTCAAATTAGGATTTCATTTATGTCCTTTATCAGCGTTTGGAACTAATGTTCTCCAACGTGATTCACTTAAACAAGGTGATTCACCACGAACATTTAAACAGCTCTCAGAATATGCTCACATTTTCGCGATGACCTTGTATTGTAATAATTTCATAGGCATGCTTCGACATTTCGATTCATTTCGACAAATACCTGCTCTTAATATGGGCGGAATTGTCTTGAGGATGAGGTAAAAAATTGTCGTGACATAAAATGGTTTTCCGTTCCAATTACAGTACATCTCGCAGGCCTTGGAAGGTTTGTTTCATGGATAACATCAACTGTTAAACTAAATTCCGCATAAATTCGAGAAACACTTTGCTCGTTGGCACATATACTACAAGCAACAGAACATCATGATTAAAGATCACATGCAACGCAAAACTTTGCAGATTCTGATACCTTTTGGTATCGACTTACAGAAACAAATTATGAAAAATGCCAATTAAACTCATAAAGTTGAAAAATAACGCGATGAAAAAAGTTTTGCGAAATCGCAGTTCAAACGATTCACTAATTTTCCCCCAAGCGCTCGAGGAAAAACTGGTTTCACCAGGTGTGCTGCGCTGCGCCGACAGCGCATGAGCGGTGATTCGGCTTGATCTGGGATGGCGAATCGCACAGCAAGCGATGCGTGCAAGGGTTACGGTCGAAGATGGAGAACAGAGATGAGTCTTGTGATGACAAGAATGTTGGGTTTGCAGTAATAAATGTACACTGTATCCATACATGCAGATTTGCAAACAAGTTTTTAAGTAGCATTAGAAATACTAATTTCATTGCTAAAAATGGCTTGGCTTGAGAGCTGAAATGTTTAGTACATCTTAGTGGAAGCATACTAGAAAGATATTTTGATTGTTACAAGCTGTCTCTGTCACTGAAGCTCAGTGTCTGTTTTCTTGACGCCTATCTGTTTGCCTGTCTGCTTATGACAATACGCAATACACAACTTGAAACATTGACCATATGCAATTTGAACTTGATACCTATCAGGGCATACATCATAAACAGAATACATTCATTTATGGCTCGTGCACCTGGGTTCTTATACCGTTATCACTCCTCCTTGACAACGATATGTGAGTTCATACCGAGACGTCACATAAAAGGCGATGTCATCCATTTGTGCAATAAAAGAAGCTGTCATTCATAGAATAGTCTTACTTTCTTATTACTCACCATACTAGACACACACTTTCTACAAACACACATTGAGCCTTCTGCGTATCGGCAAATGAATCAGTCAACGAAAAGTCTTCGTTACACTTGCCTGCACACCCACCCGCTCTGACCGGGTTCGGTCTCCCGGGTCCTTCGTTTCGAGGGAAGAAAACAGTAGTACACAATATTGCACTTTTGATTGGCGATTGTTCACTTACAGTTTTGTTTATTTCGTTTTTCATGACGTATGTCATATGTCATGAATAAGCGATAATTGTGTGTTAATTATTTTTGTTGTTGCATGTGACCTTTAACTTAACCACGTATGTAATATTGTATACAGTCTTTGAATGTATTTAGACGTTATACACATAAAGAAGTAACAGTATGAATGTCTTCTGTATGTGCGAAACACGAAGACCGGAACGACGTCCAGGTGATACGAAATCCTTATTTAACACACGTTGGATAATACATGAGTCTCTTGAGAGACATTTAAAGTTGGTGAATATAATAAGACGAGTATATGGATGTTGAAAAGATAAAAGAAGTTGTCATCCAAATACTAGTCTTATTCTAATACATGAGGTGATAAACAAGTTTGTACACTGTAATTATGGTAGCCCGGTAATGAAAAATGAACTTAGCCCCTAACAACTCCTCGTTGAATTGCCGTCTTCCTGTGACAATGCTCGGACGACGGGTATAGGTAGAGGAAAGGTGTACGTTACAAGTTAGCGCTTGACATTCTTCTTTCTTACATTCTAGTCATTACTACATCATATATTAAACGAAAAAACTTTCAGATGACCGTTGTGTCTATAACACCAACGTGCGATTTAATCTGCGGATCTTTTCCGCTGCTTTTCTTTAGTGTTCTCTGGTGCGTTTGCTTGAAGTGCAACCTGCTGTGGACTAAAAATCTGCAAATTTGGCATAAAATAATTTTGTTGTATATATCAGGCTTCTTATTCCCTTCAAATTCTATATGCAGATTCCCTATAGCCATTCATAAATAACAGCAGGCATAATCCAGCTGAACAAAACTCACAAACAATAATTGTCTTCGTTTATACATATGAAAAAAAATGTTGATTTTAAAAGTTTTACTGGGTTTTGATTATATTAAATCCATTGACAGACCAGTCTTCCCGTCATGGTGGATACTTGAAACACATAAAAAATGCTGCCCTAATTGTCGTAAGTGATTCTCATCATCCTGTCCAACCTCACATCCTCCTCCCCTCTCGGGCCCTAAATGCGGCTGTCCATGATGTGTGCGCACATGGCGCCCGCTAGATCACGTCCAATTCTCGGACAACCACGTGACCAGTAATATTCCCGCCTCATCACCACGCTACTTGAAGACATTAGCCTAATGTTCCATCTGCAGTTGGGTATTATTCTTCATGATCGCTATCTTCATCATCCCAGTTAAGACTGAACATCACGTGGGAGCGGTGTCCTCTTGTTACTCTTGCCGACCCCATCTTCTGCTGATAATCAAACACGGTCATATCTCTCTGTCTAATCGGAAATATGGTTGTGGGGTGCTTTACCGTTGAGGGTCGAATCCCCTCCCCGGAGGGGTCACCTTCACAGAGGCCGGGTTGAGCGGAAGAGTGCCACAGACCCAAGTGATTAAATATTTATACCAGCGTTATGATTAGCGAAAGAATAGGCGCCAAAAGCTTAATATTCGTGGGAATATCCATTTAGTAAATTAAAATTGATTAAACGTTATGCATTGTCACTTCCCATTGTAACAATCGAGCTAACAAGTACTGTCTGAGTGCCAGTGGCCCGTGACGTCACCGCCACTAGGGGTGCTTTCATTGCCGACTGAGCAGGGAATCACACTATTGCAATAAACGCGATTGGATGACTTTCCTAGCTTGTAGCGTCTCCTTACATATGTAACAATTGAGTTTCTAAGGCAACGGAAGCGTTGAGAACATTACTTGGCGTTTATCGGTTCAAGTCGCTGCTCTTTAATCAATTAATTGGAGATGTTATCTGATGTATTGGTGAAAGCTGACGTCCTAGCGTGCGTCTTCATGTGAGGGCTACAGTTACACATATAATCATGAATAAATATCCTTCTCCATCGTTATAAGTTACATTTAACTCTTACAGCGTCAACATTGGTACAGTTAAAGAATGTTAACTAATACTGAGGCTAACTGGAGCAGTTTTAATGAATTTCGGAACACATGGGGGGAAAAAGCTTTATTTCGTCGTGGTGCAGCTTATATGGAGGTAAACCAGTTCTGATGAGATTAAAGTGTACGATACAACTCTGGTTTGGTTTATGCTTTGTAACATTTTCAGCCAGATGATGTTACAGCCAGATGATGTTACAGTCAGATGATGTTACAGTCAGCTGATGTTACGGCCAGATGAGTTTCCCTAGTTCCTACAGCATATCAAAATATAAGAACCACCAAGAAATTCTTGTTTCAGATGCCGGACCTGACAGATCGTGACAACTGCAGTGCTGATGACTGCCTGGGTTCTTCATGCTGCACGCCTACTGATTCCCCTATCATTGACAATAGAGCGTTTGTCAAATATATCATAGCTTTCATTCTGCCCTACACATCGCTTGCTACGAACTGGGTAACAATTATGAATGCTGTCGAAGGGTATCATGAGCTATTAGAATTATAGCTAAACCTGTTGAATCATTCTTTTTAGGATCAATTGAATGCACACTACTGAACAGAAGGCACCTAATTTGAATGAATACTTTCAGTCACAAACAGCTGTTGTCCAAGGTTCATAAATTGTAACTGGTTGATCAAAGTTCTCATATGCATTACTACATTAATTGCTTCATCAAAGACTAAAGAACATATGAAAGACTAAAGAGCATATGAAAGACTAAAGAACATATGAAAGACTAAAGAACATATGAAAGGCTGAAGAACTGAAATAACAACGTCGAGGTGCTTTTTGAATGAATTTCAAAGGGTGTTAACTACTCTTGTTGAAATATTGCTTGACCAGGGATACGACATTCACGGTCTAATCAAACATTTCAGAACGGTTTTATGTCAGATATGTGGAGGGCATGTCCGTGTCTCATGCAATTCCTTTTCTTGTCCTATAAGCTTCCTTGTTCAGGCGAGGAATTCCCTTCCATTCGACTGTGTGTGTCCCTTGCTACCAGTGGGACAAAAACAAAACAAACACAGACACTGACACACACACACACACGCACACACACACTGAGAGAGAGAGAGAAAAAAAGAGAGAGAGAGTGAGAGAGAGAGTGAATATAAAAATAAATATAATAAAAGAAACCCCCAAAACGCTCTACCTTTCGATGTAAAGTTTTGAATTACTACCTCATCACGATTTATGTATGCTTCGGGTAGGATCGTACACGGAACCCTTATTATTGCTTTTATTTACATGAAACAGACCAAATATTGATTTTGTTTTCGTAAGAAAACTGTTTGCTGATACTATTTTGAATGCACATTTGTCATGTTATGACGAAAGTAATATACACACTACTCTGATGATTAAATTATGAGGACTTAACTCCAACTCAAAAGGATGAAATTTGACATTATTCATTTAAATTGGCTTTGTATGTACGCTAATTCATCAAGGGATCAGGTTTCAATATTGTTCAAATTACTTTGGGTAGCATCATCAGTCGTAACGTAACTGATAGTCGTACAATATATAGTATTTATTTATTTATTTATTTATTTATTTATTTATTTATTTATTTATTTGCCATTTCAGTATTTCTGAAAAGCGTGGTACCGTCAGTCACATATTTTAGACTTACCTTCAAAGCTGTTTGATACTTTTTATTTTATCGTCCCTACATATGCAGACACTTTTTACATAGGTTCTGTGTAAATACAGGACAATCCAGGGCGTGTACCGTGGTAGTAGGGTGCGTTTTACGTATATCAGTAACACGTCTGTACAGCAAAACAAGTTAGTGTGATAATTTTGTTACGGTTAAGAATTTACCATTACAAACGATGTAAGAAATCCCCTTGTGAACCAGCAAAACAGAACAAAGACACGTCATAAATGTTCAAATTATGTATTATTATACCACGAGAGCAAGGCACACAAAGTCACAAGTCAGTTTCACAATGCAGATTTCATTGTTGGCGATGTAACTCTAGAAAATACGAATGAGTGTGTGTCGCCCTCAACACGGCAACCAGTCTTCTTATATATAATCAGTCACTTCCCGAAAGTTCGGGCACATACGACCATCGTCAACACTGTAGAATGCCCTCGAATAAGTCTCCCGGAAGTAAACACAGAGGAAACTAGGTGCAGGTAAATTCCGGAAAACCAAAATCCTAACCATCTATTAAACGAAATGTGAACCATCATAATGATTATTCAAAACACTAAAGGTTGTTACCAAATAATAATTATTACTTTTAATTAATAACAAAATATACAGAAAATACACACTCGTAACAATTTATATTATACAAATTATCATTCCTGCATGATAATATCGTGATCGTATTGAAAAAGGTTTGTTTAGCTTGACCCGAGCTACTCTACATATGCATGAGTCGGTAGGTCAGTTGGCACAAAAGGTAGGTCGAGTTAACTTCATTACAGCCCGTTTGAGTCAGAAACGGACCGATGAATTGCAAATTTTATCATTGTACAAAACTGCCACATAGATATAAATAATACACATGTTTACTAATACCCACCAGCTTTCTTATATCTGAAAATTTTCCGGACTCCACCCAAAAAGTTGTTTAAGAAACTATGATCATTGAAAACGCAAAAGTTGTTTTCTGAAACCGCGGGATGAAACCGTAGAAAAGGAACAGCCGTTGGCGGTTGACATCTCAAAATCTATCCCGCGAGTTGACTGTTGAGACCAGTAACCTTGTTCAATGACGTTAGCTACCTTGTTGACACAGTTTTGCCAAGTTTCAGGGATTCCTTAACCAAAACCTCTACGTCACGTAATCTATAAGTTATGTTTGATCTGGCAAGACAGTGATAGGGTGGAAGTCGCAGAATATCGTGCCGCTTACTTTTTATGTAACTGTCAACTTTGTAGAAAGGTTCACCTTTTGTGGGTTTTTATGATCTCATATAGGGGTCCGGCAGCCTGTGGTATGGGACATTGTCCATTACGATAAAAGACTTCTCTGGTAGAGCTTGCACCAGCTTGTTTTAACCCAGTCTAGGAGAACCGCACCATTCATCTCGGAATAGTGGTCTCTGTTGTCTGTGTACTTTTCCCTGAATACTGGAGCAACCAGCATGGAGAATGATTAGTCTCTCTCCTTACCCTTGAGGTAGCTTTCTACGTGACCCCTTACCACCCCCATAGGGTACCCACTGATGACTGGCAGTGTGCGATGATTGACCCAGGTCTCGTTCAACTACACAGGCTCGAACCCTTCCTCGCCCTTCTTCTTTATTACCCCGAGAAAATTATTTCTCAAGCGAACGATATCAGGGTGTTCACAGAGTACTGACAATATTCTCCCCCGAAATTTTCTTATATCGATACCCGACAGAGTGTAAGAGTGGCCACAGTGTGCACGTGGAAACTCTTAGGTTGTGTTCTTGATTCAAATGCTCTTTTTTTATAATTTTCAGCGACATATATTTGTTTTCAGAATAGAGGTTGTTGATGGACTGCCTTACAATGTTCTTTTGAAAGTTGTCCAAATGTTTTAATTTGTGTGATTTTGACACGACTCCTACCTGATTCGGATCACCCTCATGTTTGTGTTCAAGAACATTTGTCAGTACCCTTGTTGGTACTCCTATAGCTTTTAATGCCCGTGTACGGAATTTATTACTGGCATAAAATGGTTTGAGCCTTTCGGCTTCAGCGCTCACAAAATCGTATACTTTCATCAACTGTTTCACGTCAGCATTCAACTTTATTTTTCACCAGGCATGTGTATCCCGTGCACGACGAGATAGTGTCTGTTCCGTTTCTGTGGCTTCACCCCCAGGCGACAGATAACAACTTTTGCGCTTTTAATGATCATAGTTTCTTAAATAACGTTTTTGGTGGAGTCTGGAAATTTTTCAGATATCAGAACGGTGTTGGGTATTAGTTAATGATAAAGATGTGTATTATTTATATCTATGAGGCAGTTTTGTACAATGATAAAATTTGCAATTCATCGGCCCGGATCCGTTTCTGACTCAAACGGACTGTAAAAGCAAAGTAGAGAATGTTATCCAGCGACCTTGTCTCGGCTGTTCGGACATGTAGACAATCGACCGACAAAGGTACACCCCTTCACAATAATAGACCAGTTGTGACAGGACCACTCAATGCATCAGTATTCACTTGAAACTGAAAAAGCTGCAGGTGATGAATGATTGATAGTGACGGTTTCTAGGCACTGGTGACGGATAGATGGTCGTTAGTGACGGTTTGTACATGATTAGTAAAAGAGAGATGAAGGGTAGTGACGTTTTGTGGGCGATTAGTGAAAGGGAGATGATGGGTTGTGACGGTTTGTAGGCGGTTACTGAAAGGGAGACGGTGGGTTGTGAAAGAGGGATGAAGGGTAGTGACGGTTAGTAGGTGTTTAGTGAAAGAGATGGTGGATTGTGAAAGAGGGATGAAGGGTAGTGACGGTTTGTAGGTGATTAGTGAATAAGGATTGTGGGTAGCGATGGTTTGTAGGTGATTAGAGAGAGATGGTGGATTGTGAAAGAGGGATGAAGGGTAGTGACGGTTAGTAGGTGTTTAGTGAAAGAGATGATGGATTGTGAAAGAGGGATGAAGGGTAGTGACGGTTTGTAGGTGTTTAGTGAAAGAGATGGTGGATTGTGAAAGAGGGATGAAGGGTAGTGACGGTTTGTAGGTGATTAGTGAATAAGGAATGTGGGTAGCGATGGTTTGTAGGTGATTAGAGAGAGATGATGGATTGTGAAAGAGGGATGAAGGGTAGTGACGGCTAGTAGGTGATTAGTGAAAGGGACATGGTGGATTGTGAAAGAGGGATGAAGGGTAGTGACGGTTTGTAGGTGATTAGTGAATAAGGAATGTGGGTAGCGATGGTTTGTAGGTGATTAGAGAGAGAGATGATGATGGATTGTGAAAGATCTCGAGGTATGGTGGATAGTGACGCTGGTGGTTAGTGAAAAAGAGTTGTGAGTAGTGACGATTTGTAGGTAGTTAGTGAAAGAGAGATGTGGGTAGTCATGCCTGGCGGGTGACCAGTGTCAGATTGGTGATGATTTGTGACAATAACATCTTTATCGTATCAGGTGACATTATACACAGAAATAGATGACATTTCTTTTCTGATGGCGCCTAGTGACGGTAGGTGTTTGATATTAGGCAAATAGTGAGTGAGGTAGGTTAGTTTGACACTACACTCAGCAACATCCCAGTAATTTGGATGTCTGTAAACAGTCGAGTCTGTAACAGACAATCTAGTGATCAACAACAAGAATATCCGTCAACGCAGTTGGAAACGATGACGTGTCAACCAAGTCAGCGAGCCCAATCACCCGATCCTGTTAGTCGCCTCTTACAACAATCTTGGGTTACTGAAGATCATTCCTAACCCCCGATTTTCTCGGGTCTTCAGATAAATATAGACACAAGTGGATAACTAGAAATGGATAGAATATTTGGTACAGACAATTAGTATGTGGCTCGACAACAAATACGACACATTTATTGCTGACGGATGTTAAGATAGTAAGGAACAGAAGGAACAGTCTATGACAGTGGACAAGTGTCCGAGGGTGGTAGCATGCAGAGAATAACTAAGTGCCAGATTACAAATGACTTGTGAGATAGCTCTTTTCGTTTGTGTAGCAGACACCTTTCTACCATGCTATCACATCACTTTAATTTTGTGTCTCCTAGAGTTTTGTACGTGTTTGAATACATTCATTTCACACTTTCTTCGCCGATCACATAAATATCATTTTTCACCTTCGTCAAGCACCAGTACTGACATCAACAATATGCAATGACTTTAACACAGTGACTTTCTTTAATGTGTTTGACTGTTTGACAGATATATCTGAGGCAGTACACCGTCCAGACCGTGTGATTAAATCCTTACCACCTGCCTGGAAGTTGTCTCACCTATCATATTGTTGATTGACTTCCACAAATTCCCTTTACAAATTGTAATCAACGCAACGAGAACTTGCACCTGATGTCAGTGTTGGATGAATATAATGACTCTGCGAAGAGAAATTATGTCTATTTTTCGGAAAATTAAAACGGAATGAAATTTTCTTTTATCAATTAAAAGCACTGCAGTTAAAACTTGAAATACGATCGCAGCAAACCGTCCCTGTGTTAAGGTGTGATTAGATTTGGTAACCCGATTCTGAAATTAGCGCCTGATGGTATCTAACAGTGGTCCGCAGTCTCGTGAGGTCCGCTTTGATATATAATATCTTCCTTCTTGTTGCCAGTGATTAAAAGTCTCGCGCTAAAGTGCATATGGTCATAATTCATAACTATGAGATGTATATTTCATTATTCAGTGAGAAATTCAAGCCTCTACGAGGCCACAGCTCTTCACCAGCGGATATGGGAGCACTGCTCTGTGGAGAACCCTAATATACAGAGACAAAAGAGACACATTAAGAAAGTGTGAACATTTTTTCTCTCATATGGTTTGAATATTAGATTATATTATTGGTATTACTCAAGACATCAATCCCGTGTATCATTTATCACTGGTCGTTAAACAGACGTGCGAATCTTAATTTCAAATATCATAAAAAATAATGGGATTTTATGTCTAATATAGTATTAAACTGCCGTTTCTGGCATTTATGGCCCCATGGGTGTTTTATTTTTGTCAATAAATATGTTAGATATAATTTCTTTCATCGCGTAAATGACTTGTGACATTCTGAGAATGATTTGGAAAATGAATATAGTATGTTATACCCCTGCAAATGTTTTATACATTATAGATGAAAAAATACCACTTCAAGCTTAATGCTTGAAACATATATTTGGTGGCTTTGTGCAAGTACCTGTTACTTGAAATTCGCACAGAATTATATATTTCTCAAGTACATACTTATATCTTTCCCAAGTAGCCGGGAGTGTGTATCAGAATTTGTTATACAAGAACCTTGCCTATTGTAATGCCCATATAAAGCACGCGATTTCCAGAACATTTCAAATGCTGTGATCACATGTTCAAGCATTGCAAAGGTGCCGTGTACATTGGTGTATATGTTTCACATTTACAAAAAATGTACCACGGTTTCCTGAACTTCCTAAAAGACATGAACTAAACATCCTGACATGACAAGACAAGACGTTCACAAAATACACCAAGGCAATTTATTGGCATGCATGACTCAGAGACATCGTGTTGCGACATTGGTGATAGATAAGCACAGGTATCTTCTGGACATGGCAATGGGCTCGTTGGTCAGATTTCTCTATCCAACACGTTGCCGACGCCTGTTGTCGCTTACGGAGACGTAAAGGGGAATATCACCAGATGATACATTCAGCCGAATACTTTGGTATTCGCCCACTGAAGTTGCGTTTTACTTAACTCCAAGCTGGATATGATTGCAGACACACAGTGGTCAGACGTGATCAACAATACCACCATAGTACCACAGTACCACCATCTTCTTGTCAATCATATTTATGAAAAACAACACTAGATCAACTTTTTCGAGTCGTCATTTGCAGAACAACGTCATTACCATTGCATGCAAAGAGTCCCAAACCTGAATCCTATCGAACATCTTTGGGATTGTTTTGATGCCATATTCCAATCAGAGATCCTGTTCAAAATGTTCAGACAGGCACTCCGTGGGGAATGACAGAAGATTCCGATGCTGAGAATTCAACATTTGATTGAGAGTACGAGGAGTCTTGCAGATGGTATCCGCGTGAGGGGTGACAGGATCAGGTACTGGTGTGGTCGGCAGAGGTGGATCATACAATCACAAAACTCATCATCTGAGAACTGCATGGTAATCAGATTGGTGACACAGTCATGGTGACCACAGACCATGTATAAACAACAATTACCCAGTGAGTCACCGAATCACAACAGCTATATCAGCAAGACACAACAAATAATTTACTGAGACACAGCAACTACCCAAGTGGGGAACAATTTCCCATGTGAGACACATCAGCTACCGAAGGAAGACTCAACAACTATGAAATACAGCTACCCCATGGACACACTACAACCCCTAGTGAACCATCAATGCAAACGTGACCACAGTTACTTCACTTGAACAGCAAAACAACCACACTAAGACACAACAAATGAAACCATCCCGCAACCCAAATGAGACCCAACAACAACCCCATTTGGGGCACAATTTCCCAAATGAGACACACCAACTACTCCACTGGGACACAGTTACCAAAGAGAAACACAGCTACTGACGCAGCAACGACCCCACTAAGACAACTTCGTCATATTGACATGTATCAGGCATACCACCTCACGATGAAATATCGTAGTTTGTACGATACTGAAAGTATTGTGAGCGTGTTCCGAAAGGGGGCGTATCTTGCTCTACTGCTGGATCTGTTACAAACATTCAGTAAGGAAAGAATAGTGTCCATGGTACAAGTAAAATAAGGAACTGAACCTCACATTGTTGCCACTGATTTGGAATTGTAATTCGCAACCAATTTGTGGATTTTTGTTGTTGAGTTGTGTAACCTTGATTAAACAAAGATTTAGAGACAAAGTTTCACCAAGAGGCTTCATAGACTCCATTTAAAAGCACAGTTACTACAAAATCACACAATTGCTTTCAAAGACAACGTGCAGGTGTTGAAAAGAGCTTTAATAAATTCTTGTTAAATCAAGACTTACACAGACATTAAATTACGGCGAATCATATTCTAGCCTGAAGTATTTTGAACAAGCTCCTCAGTTCGGTCTGTTCAAAAACATCTTCTTAAATGTCAACAGGATTTGTATATACTGCAAATAAATAACAGAGTTGGCCAGCTGCTGAATGATAGGGGGTATAGGATATCATCCTAAACATTAGCAGTAACCCGGGGGCAATATCGATGGTTGAATGACATCTTGCGAATTAAATCTAAGCTTTTTTCATCATCTATGACGAGAAAGTTCTAACTGCTATGGAGGACACTGGTGATAAATTAATTCAAATGATCTTTTTTGGCGGTAATTATCAAACCGTTCGAGGCAGTTTATCATATGTCAACCTCTAATTAATTAAATCGATCTACCTGTCTGAAACGTTACTTGTCTACTCAACGATAAGGCAAAATGACAATATTATTTTTTATTAATTTCATTACACGTATGCTCACATTCGACAAGTATGTGTAACACAGGCGATGTCTATGCGTCGGTTTCTTCCGAACGGAATAGTCTTTGCAGAAGTGTTATATCCGTAACCAAAGTGCGCAGATATACTTTGAAAGAATATACTCAGAGAATGTACAAAACGTGAGTTGATTTTTAAGCCGCTGTAGGCAAAATTGAGAACGCAAATTTAAAGGCTTTACACACTGGAATCGTAACCAGACCTATAGCGTGAACATCAAACCAATAAGTTTTTATACCATCAGTTACCTGTGCTAATTATGCATGTGGAAAGTGCAAGACAAGCATATGCATAGAACAGTATAGATGGGTACTGTCAGTTGAGAGATGGAGGGAGAGATAGAGTGAGAGTGAATTATTTCAATGACAAGTTTATTTTCCCACTGGCAGACTGAGACCCGGAAAGTCTACACTGTTCTGCTGGAGTAGTGTCAAACCTCATGATAGTCGTAGACCAACAGAAAGATGGATACCCCAAAGAAGTTTCACACCATTCGCCCAGCAAATAAATGTATATCTGCAATAAACAGCTTTGCATTTGGCGATATGTGGTCGTAAGATATTGTGTGATAGGATATGATGGCGGTATTGCCTTACCTGGTGGCGATATTGACCAGACATTAGTTTTTGCAATTTCACTTGTGCAAAAATGAGGCAAATCAACTACCACACAATATCCTCTCAGTAGCCTCTTAGCCTCTGACACGAACCAGCTCTAGTTATAAGTCGTTTAAAGTACATATCCAATGCGGATATTAAAATTTTGTGTTTTTAAGGAGTTGAACTGTCCCTTTAGGTAAATACCTTTAGACGAGTTTAGTTTCACCACTTCCAAGGGCGAACAAAATTCATTCATGCATCTTCAGACGGTATACATGTAAAGAGTTATAGACAGAGAACGCTCGGGAAATGTTTGTATAAACAGGTACTGAATACACATGACAAATGTATTATTGACCGGATACGTATAGGAAGTGTATGCATCTGTAGACTGTAGACGTGTTTGTATAGACAGAAAACGCATGGCAAATGTATTATTGACCGGACATGAATACAAAGAGTATGCATATGTAGACTTTAAACCTGTAGCATGTGTTTGTATAGACGAAATACGCATGGTAAATGTATCACTGACCGGACACGTATAGGAAGTGTACGTATCTGTAGACTGGACACCTATAGCATGTGTTTGTATAGGCGGAATACGCATGGTAAATGTATCACTGACCGGACACGTATAGGAAGTGTACGTATCTGTAGACTGGACACCTATAGCATGTGTTTGTATAGGCGGAATACGCATGGTAAATGTATCACTGACCGGACACGTATAGGAAGTGTACGTATCTGTAGACTGGACACCTATATCATGTGTTTGCATAGGCGGAATACGCATGGTAAATGTATCACTGACCGGACACGTATAGGAAGTGTAAGTATCTGTAGACTGGACACCTATAGCATGTGTTTGTATAGGCGGAATACGCATGGTAAATGTATCACTGACCGGACACGTATAGGAAGTATACGTATCTGTAGACTGGACACCTATAGCATGTGTTTGTATAGGCGGAATACGCATGGTAAATGTATCACTGACCGGACACGTATAGGAAGTATACGTATCTGTAGACTGGACACCTATAGCATGTGTTTGTATAGACGGAATACGCATGGTAAATGTATCACTGACCGGACACGTAGAGGAAGTGTACGTATCTGTAGACTGGACACCTCTAGCATGTGTTTGTATAGGCGGAATACGCATGGTAAATGCATCACTGACCGGACACGTATAGGAAGTATACGTATCTGTAGACTGGACACCTATAGCATGTGTTTGTATAGGCGGAATACGCATGGTAAATGTATCACTGACCGGACACGTATAGGAAGTATACGTATCTGTAGACTGGACACCTATAGCATGTGTTTGTATAGGCGGAATACACATGGTAAATGTATCACTGACCGGACACGTATAGGAAGTGCAAGTATCTGTAGACTGGACACCTATAGCATGTGTTTGTATAGGCGGAATACGCATGGTAAATGTATCACTGACCGGACACGTATAGGAAGTGTACGTATCTGTAGACTGGACACCTATAGCATGTGTTTGTATTTACGGAATACGCATGGTAAATGTTTGTATCCATGGAGTAGTATCGGAAGTGTTTGGAGAGACTGAAAACACATAGGAACTAGATGTGTAGACGGAATACGTGTAGAATATGTTTTATAGAGGGAAAAACTGAATGAATGAATGCTTAGAGGGAATGGGCATGGAATGCATGGCAAAGACTGAGCGTGCACGGAAATGTGTGTATAGATGACATAAATACATGCACGGAAATGTGTGTATAGATGACATAAATGCATGCACGGAAATGTGTGTATAGATGACATAAATACATGCACGGAAATGTGTGTATAGATGACATAAATGCATGCACGGAAATGTGTGTATAGATGACATAAATGCATGCACGGAAATGTGTGTATAGATGACATAAATACATGCACGGAAATGTGTGTATAGATGACATAAATACATGCACGGAAATGTGTGTATAGATGACATAAATGCATGCACGGACATGTGTGTATAGATGACATAAATGCATGCACGGAAATGTGTGTATAGATGACATAAATGCATGCACGGAAATGTGTGTATAGATGACATAAATGCATGCACGGAAATGTGTGTATAGATGACATAAATGCATGCACGGAAATGTGTGTATAGATGACATAAATACATGCACGTAATGAGTATAGACGTGAATGCATGGACAGCGGCACTCGGTAAAACAGTTAGTCAGGATGATTATAGAGACCCTGTACATACGTTTTGTTCTATACCTTCAATCTGATACGAATGTATCCACGTGAACATTCGTCTCTTTCATTAGGTGTGTCTGTGTCTCTCTACTTACATATGCCCCTGTGTCTATGTGTCCCATCTACATATATCTTTATAATTACTTTCATCCTGATGGGTATGTGTCCCTTTGGGCGTGTGTCTTTAAATTTACTCGAAACCAGGCGTGCATGTGTGCATTTGAGCATATGTCTTTATAATTACCCGAAACTAGACGCGTAATACTTTAGATCTCCGGAATTAATTACAATCCGCTGTGTATGTGTCCACTTGTGCGTATGTCCCTATAACCACCCGACACCCGGTGTATAGGTGTCTACTTGAACATACGTCTCTGTAATTACCTGAGACCCGTTCTTTAGATGTCTATTTTTACCTACATCACACTTCGTCGGTGTCCTTATGAGTATATGTGTCTATAACTACCCCGGAGCCAGGTGGGTATGTATCTCACCCATTACCTACATCCCGGTTTATAGGTGTCCATCTGATTATATATATCTGTAATTATCTGAAACCCGTTGTGTATATGTCTCTATAGTTACCTACAACGCAGCGTATCTGTATCCCCACTAGCATATGTATCCATAATTACCCAATGGCAGGTGTGTATGCATCTCTGTATTTACCCGTACCAAGAATGTTTGTGTCCCAGCATGGATATGTAGCTATTATTACCCGCCATAGGAATATGTGTGTCCCCTTATGAATATGTGTCTCTGTAATTAACCGCACCATGTATGTGTCCAAGTATGAATATGTGTCTCTATAAATACCCGCACCCTGCCTTTGTCCCTGCATGAAGATGTGTCTCTATAATTACCCATTCAAGGTATGTATGTGTCCCAGAGTGAATGTGTGTCTCTATGATTACTCGCACCAAGTATGTATGTGTCCCAGCATGAATATGTGTCTCTATAATCACCCTCACAACGTATTTATGTGTCCCGGTATGAATATGTATCTCTATAACTACCTGCAGCAGGAATGTATGTTCCAGTATGATTATGTGTGTCAATAATTACCCGCACAAGGTATTTATGTGCCCAGTATGTATGTGTCTCTATAATTACCCGCACCACGCATTATATGTCCTAGTGTGGACATGTGTCTTCTTGCATCAGGAATGTATGTCCCAGTATGGATATATGTCTCAATAATTACCTGCACAAGGTATTTATGTGCCCAGCATGAATGTGTGTCTCTATAATCACCCTCACTAGGCATTAATATGTCCTAGTGTGGACATGTGTCTCTAAACTACCTGCATCAGGAATGTATGTCCCAGTATGGATATGTGTCTCAATAATTACCTGCACACGGTATTTATATGCTCAGCATGAATATGTGTCTCTATCATTACCCGCACCACGTATGTATATGTCCTAGTGTAAAAATGTGTGTAAAAGATACCTGCGCAAGGAATATATGGGGCCTATGTGACATATTTTACCACGTGGATTTTATATGTTTTGCTTTTTTTATATGTGTTTTTACAACTTCTATCCGGGTAGATATGTATCACCGTAGATATTATCAGCGGGATATAGATATACTAGCATATGTACATGTGATGTGAAGATATAATGTGTAGAATATATCATAACAAGAACAAAATAGACTTCAGTGTTTGATTTCGAGGGTATGTAGTCAAGTATTTATTAAATCTATTCATTTTACATCAACAAAGATTGTCTGTTACGATAGTTCTTCCTTCTATCATTTGTACATCAGAGCAGCCAGACATGCTCACAACAACAGCTATATGTACAGTGTCAATATATTAAGATCTACAATAAATATGAGATAATATACACAGGCTGACGGCATAGCACTTACACATGGGGCTTTGTACAAATAACATTAATATTCATACGAAATTTTATAGTCACTTAACGAAATGGTTTGGGCTATACTGATAGCGCATTTACCGTTATTTATTACAAGAAACACGTATTAGGGAACCTGAAAGGGATCTCTGTGGTTGTGCTTGGTTAAATAATAGACACAAACTGTCTAAAAGTTCCGCTATCCGTGGTAATGATTAACCCGGAATACGGGGGCATGTTGTCCTCATCAGCTGATTGGAAATACTGATGGTCATCCGTTGAACCAGACAGGCGAAATGACTTTGTGAGGACGATGCAGGTGACGTGCTAGTCCCCGCCACAAGAGGAACTTAGCGGGGCAAAGGCGACTCCTTGTATGAGCACTCGTCGCACTGTCGGGATGCCAGCATCTTGCAGGAAAAGCTGTGAAGAGCGTCGTGCGCCTCTGCAATAAAGAACGCATATGTTAACAAACACCTGAATCGAGATTACAAAAGACTGCAAGATGTATCTGGGTATGTGTCTCCAGTTTGTTGTTCAGGCGAGTGTCCAGAGGATGTCTCTGAAGCATGTGTCTGATGCCTTAGTAATGAGTCTTGAAGATTTATCTGGTATGTGTCTGGAAGATGTATTTGTGTCATATGTATGTGTGTGTTTGTGTCATATGTAGATGTGTCTCAGCATGTATTTAGTGTTTACGGCATGTGTATTAGGCGCGCTTAGATATGGTTATGATATTGATTTTGAAAATAGATGTTGCAGATATTCAGTTAACATTGACCACATCTATCAATACTAGCAATGCTAGCACTTCATGGACATACGGACATGTAGATAAACAATGGGGAAAACTTAAAATCCTTATAGTGCTTTATCTACTAAACGTTGTTCTAAAACCACGAACACATGTATTGCCATTTTTAGCGATATAGATTTTATTAATGAAATGGCAATTTTAATAATTGTGATAATCATTTTTGAAAGTTATTGTTTATGTCTTGTCTGTTTCAGATATACTTGATTGTTCAGTGTTTTGATAGCTAGGCATACAATGCTCCACAGGGACAATGCTTTATTTAACATAACATTTGTTGCTATTTCAAATATTTTATTTGCATTTTATAGATGTTATTGTGAGCATATGGGGGATGTTCCTGTGAAACAATGATATCTTTGCTTCGGGGGCTATAATTACATGAAGCCGAATCACCACTGAGCGTAACATGATAGAACGCCACAAGCAATCGGCGGGACAAGTGCTGCTTTCTAGTTCCATTAATCTCAAACGATTTATGAAAATGTATTGTTTTGAAAAAATACCCATTATGGATGAAATCGCTAGGAATACTCAGGTTTCAGATCATCAAACTGAAGAAACCAATATTTATACTATCTATGCGCCATTTTCAGCCCGGGGTAAGAACAAAATGTCCCTTCGACTTAAAGTAATTAAAATAATTATTATTTTGCATTTTGAAGATCACTAGCGACTGTCCATCGTTTGGACAGGTAGATTTGTCGAGACAATGATGCGCCACAATGTCCAAGAAAGTCTGTCTCCGGCAGTGCTCCCGGTAGTATTGTATAGCGTCTGGGACATGTTAAAAATCCCGATTACAGAATCATTTAAATTTCTCGTTTCAGGAATATTGAACAAGAAGGAATATTAAGTTTGATATATTTCAGACAAATTTCATTAGTCACATGTCCTGGTACTACAGGTGCTCTGATCTGGAGTTTTTTTCTGCCAACATTATTTGCAATCTATATTTGCAATGGGATCCGGAGTCATATTGCTTTGTAACTTATAATTGACAACATTTAAACACAGACAACTCCACCTATAACCGGTATGTTGTTCATACAGGTAAGTATAACAAGGGCCTTGACAAGCTTCCAACACGCCATTGCTTGCATCCCATAGTACTGCGTTCACTGTGCGATGTGAACAGCTAAGCGCGAAGAGTAAACCGCGTTTAATTCGCGTTGGGTATCCTATGTTTCCTGCTGAATGTAGAATGACGCTCTTCGTAGCTCACAGCGTGTGCAGAGGGGAGTTTTGTAAGAGCTACGTCAAACTAAAGACGGCAGTCCACGTTGGACAAGTCACGTGGTGCGGTGTGACTCCTGAGAATTTCTAGGACTTCAGTCCTGCCCCACAACGACACGTGATGCCTGTGGTCAAATCTAAGGCAAATGAGTTTGTTCAAAATTGCCTCTGTTCACCCAGCAGAAAAATGGGTACCCGGTGGGATCAGACATGTGACTCTTAACCTCCTAGTGCCTCACAGGCAGGTCCCTTTTTCCGGGTTAATAATAAGCTGTAAAACTGGTTGTTTACGGTATGAGCATACCTAGTGTGGAGTTATATAAGTGGACATATCATTATTATTATTATTGTGGGATGTGAGCGTAGGTCCATGTGGGGCACGCCACATAGTATAGTGCAAGTGGAGCTCCACGTAAAGCGCGGACTGCGTAGACTGTTATGTGAAACTTGAAAATTGGGAGAACAGTGTCGGGAACACAGACATAATGACATTCCTAGAGCTCCGATGCTTGTGCATGCATTTGTGCATGTAAGCATACATGATCGTTAGTGTAAATGTAAATGTACTTGTGTCGTATATGTCTTATGTACATATTGGTAGTGACAACGACTACGACGGGTGAACCCAGCAAGCGTGGAATAAATTAATTATCCTACGAAAGAGGATAAATCGTACCCACCATTTTGCAATAATGAAATTACTATATCTTAAGTTATAACAAATAACGTTACGAAAGTGATAATCCTTTTCTTATTATTTTCTTAATGGGGCAATTCGAAGTATGGGAGACAGGCAGCTCGCAGGATTTTGGTGTCCAGATGTTACAAAAACAAACACTTAGGTACCTTTCAGCTTTTGCTGGAGTGCAAAGCGAACTTTCCGTTCCTGTTCCAACTCCGTGGTGAGAGTATCTGCAACGACAAAAATGTGTATTCTATAGCACACCGACAGTTCGGGGTATTTAAAAGCTATTCCGATGATCCAAGGTTTACAGTCTAATGTTGTTATTGCACAGTCGGGAAATTACTCTCAGGATACAGACTTCAATGTAGTTGGAATTTTTGTTTGTTTTTTGTTTGTTGACTTTTGTACGCTCACTGTTTAACGCATGATTATGAATAAACTGCCAGTGGCTCCGTGGCATGTGATTAGCTCACTACGAAACGTCTAGACTCACACGCTTCCTTGAACCGAGAGGGCGCTAAACCACTAAGATTCTTCTGTCTCCTGACTGATTGAAAATAAATTATGTTGCTTTGACTGACCACCATCTTGAACATTTATACGCCATAAACACAACAAATAGAATATGTCAGTTCTGAAAGACTTTACCCAAAACGCTAAAAAAAACCTGCATGCACATATTTAATAAGTCCTATAAAGTGATTGACACGGCACAAACACCGGATCGTACATTCATAATCCCCTAAACACAAACAAATCAGTACTTCCATTCTTTACTTTCAGTTCATACGTCCACTGATACAGATGTACGTAAACGGCAAACCCACCTCTAACAACTTGCAGTTGGTGTGCCATCTCATCTCGGTACGACTTCTCGCGACTGACCTGTTCGCTGTACGTCTCTGAAACAATGTTACATTACGGTAACCGCAGGCATCTCCTATACGCATGTCTACTGAACGAGTCGATGGACCCTTCGAATATTGCACATTAAAGAGTAGAATTGTAATTATTGTATTTCTCCATTTACAGAACTTAACAGGTGCACGAGTAAAAACGTGCGTGGAAAGTTACAGTCGTATTAAGTAAACTGACACCTGCTGTTATTATTTTTATTGTATTTCCAACAGAGAAACTTGTAATTTTGCAGCGATATTCTCTACACTGACATATGTAATTTTACAGCTATATTCTCTACACTGATATATGTAATTCTACAGCGATATTCCCTTACATATGTGATTATACAGCGATATTCTCTACACCGACATGTACAAATTTACAGTGATATTCTCTACACACTGACATATGTAACTATACAGGATTATTCTATACAATGACATATGTAAGTTTACAGAGATATTCTCTCCACCGACATATGTAATTTTATAGAGATATTCTCAAATCTGACATATGTAAATTTACAGCGATATTCTTTAAACTGACATATGTAAATTTACAGCGATATTCTCTATACTGACATATGTAAATTTATAGCGATATTCTCTACACTGATATATGTAAATTTACGGTGATATTCTCTATACTGACATATGTAATTTTACAGTGATATTCTCTATACTGATATATGTAAATTTACAGCGATATTCTCTACACTGACGTGTAAACTCACAGCGATATGCTCTGCACTGACATGTGTAATTTTACAGCGATATTCTCTATATCTACACTGGCAATTTTAAAGCAATATTTTCTACACTGACATAGGTAATTTTACAGCTATATTCACTACACTGACATATGTAATTTTACAGTGATATTTTCTACACTGACATGTGTAAGATTACATTGATATTCGTGACATGTAGTAACTTCACAGCGATGTTCCTGACATGTAGTAACATCACAGCGATGTTCCTGACATGTAGTAACTTCACAGCGATGTTCCTGACATGTAGTAACTTCACAGCGATGTTCCTGACATGTAGTAACTTCACAGCGATGTTCCTGACATGTAGTAACTTCACAGCGATGTTCCTGACATATGTAATTTTACAGTGATATTTTCTACACTGACATGTGTAAGATTACATTGATATTCGTGACATGTAGTAACTTCACAGCGATGTTCCTGACATATGTAATTTACATCGATAGTCCTGACACGTGCAATTTTACAGCGATATTCGCTTCGCTAACTTACAGCGATTGTCCATACACCGTCACATGTAATTTATACAGTTTTATCACTCGTACTAACAGATATATAATTTTACAGCCCTATATCTTGCCCTGACATACGTTATTTTAAGGCTACATTTCCAATACCGAAACATAATATCTACAGCGATATTCCATATACTAACACATTTAATTTTACATCTATATCATATGAAGATATATAATTTGTACAGTTATACTCCCTTATGAATACATTTAACTTCAACAGCTCTTTATCCCCACAGTGACGCATGTAATTTCGACAGATATAATATGTATTATATAATTTAAACATATATGTAATCTTTTCAACGATATTCGGTACACTGACACATGTAATGTCTACAGCTAAAATCCTTACACTGATACATGATGTAATGTATACAGCTGTACTCATGCTGATTTATTCGAAAATTTGGTGTGTCAATATATAGCCTACGACTTGATGGTTAACAAAACGCTTTATCATAATTATATTCCTTACACTGGCAGAGGTACAGCTTCTGACTATGACGTACCTCTCAACGCAGACACCTCCTTTTCTACCCTCCTGCGGTTGTCTGTTTCTTTCTTCCACTGCTCATACAGCTCTTCTACAACAAACGGTTAGTCATCCATTAGTCCAGGACATGCAACATGCATATATATTGAAAAACAAATCAAATGTTTTTGGGTTTATTTACGCTAATAGCTAAAGACCAGATTAATAGGCCAGCTGTGTATGCGAGTAGATTACATGATACTGACAGCCAGCCTAAGTTATATACTGTATGCCAGACATCTAAGACACTTGTGTGTCCTTTCATATACCATGAATAATGCTTCGGTTCCATTCCCCTAGTTTGTATGCGTTTCTTGGGTTTCCCCTCCTTAATTCGTTCTAAAGTCACAGTGAGAGTTGACGGGATAGACAAGATACCTTTAGTAAAGTGAACCAGCTCCTTCTCAGCCTCAGAGTCAGATTGATCTGAAGAAAATGAAAAAAGACTATTTATTTCACTTCACCATAAATATTATTTCTGACATAACAAATCATTCAACATTTATTCGAACAGTGGATTATATTTCCAAAGTTGATTCGATGCATCATTTATACCTTGCGTGTACCATTGCCTGCTTGCACAGTAGCGCAAATACAATATAAGAAAGGAATAATATTTTATTGATAATAATTAAATATCAAACTGAATTTATCAATGGAAAGAAATTTGCGGTAACTGCTAAGTATCACCGTACGTAGCAAATCACCCTGACAACCACAAGGAACGTATTTGTTGGTGTGTAGGTTTAATGTCTCCATGAATGTTTGAATCTCAGTACTCTACACATAATCAAGAATACTCAAGCCCATACCATGATATGTATTCATAAAGACAAGGGATTTCCCAATAAAGCCGCTGTGACATTTAGTGTATCGGAGTCCCCTCAGATGTAAATCTTATCAGAAATGATTAATAATTCTCTCATCACACTGACAGATGGGGATGTTTTCCTCCCTACAACATCAGTAGAATAGTCAAGAGTTCTCCTATTTCCCCCAAACGTCTCCTCGTCCAAGCAGTCGGTATTTAGCAGTGTTTTATCGAGGTTGGAAATATCAAAAATGTCATTAAGTGCCTCATACATAAATAATTCTCCAATTAAAGTAAATATTTGATTAGTGACGGAGAATAACCAGATCTACTGTCTCTGAGATGGCTTGCGTCCAATGAGCCATGCATGAGCGGCATGCTAGAGATATTAGTGTCATAAATTTCTAAGAGATACTTGTAAGTTGACGAGATTTATCATTTGTGTGTTAAACACACTGATGATGATGGATCGGAGGCCGAGGACGTCCTTCGCGGACCGACATTATACCCTCGTCACTAAAGATAAAACTAAACACGCAACGTCGTTCGTGGACTGACACTGCATCCTCGTCACTAAAAACATAAAACTAGTCACGTAATGCCGTTAGTAGACTTGCACTGCTACCTCGTCACCAAACTTACAGAACTAAACGCGTAACGCATTTCGCTGAAGTGACACTGCATCCTTGTCACACTTGTAGGAAGAGGTGATCACTTGAAAATGTATGTCTTGTTCACATGATACAATAGAGTATATCGATCACATGACAAAAGTAACGAACATGATCACACGGAACAATGAAGTTTCCAGACTACAGGACACGAAAATTCAGAGTATAGAGTTTTTTGTTACCTTTACTACCAGAAACCTGCCATGAGGCGTCTATGGACTGTATACACGACAATATTGTGCTCTTATCTCTCTCGCAGCAGACGCTGTACGTCAATAACAACAACATATTGTCAAATGTACATCAACCTTGGTGCCCATGTCATTGCAACAAAATGTCCCATGTCCAAGACCCTGTTATAATGGCTCTCCGACAATATAACAAACAGTGACCCAGTGCGATTCAGCAAACAACGAAATCCCGAGTCACGTCCATCATATTCTTACAAAAAACTGTTCTCATCCCATTTTCTGGCATCACAGCCATTACTTCTAACACAATTCGCGTTTTCCGCTTCTTTCACGACAAGCCCATCATGTTCGTTCAAAAAAACATTTTCTCTCATCCCGAACCCCACATCCATTTTCATATCCACTGCATTGTATCACATGTTCTATTCAGTGGTGTCTATTTGTTTACATGACGCAAACTGCCACACCCATATTACCGCCCTATGAAGTCACATGGAGGACATTCTGTCATAAAGCACAATCCTCCAACAGTCTTGCGTCGCACCGTACACTTCACGAAAGTCTCGAATTCTATCATGTATTTGGTTATTCTCTTTAGTCATATTCTAGCACAGTCTTTCCATTCTCTGGTGTCACATTCTAACACAATCTTTCCATTCGCAGATGTCACATTCTGACACAAGTCCATTCTCAAACTGTCTGGCATCAGCTCTCCACTCACCTGACATACCTGAGTCAGCCATTGTCCTCTCTGCAGCGTCTTCAATAGCCTGCGCCTCCCCTGCAAGCAACAAGCACAACTATGACAATGAGCCCCCTGCTGCCGTTACACTAGCGTTTGGGCAATGTCTACTTATGTTCCATCTATACCGTAGCATACGTATCGAGATAAGTGCGAAATACTATCTCATGAAGTCTTACTGACATTTGTTATTAAGCCTCATGTTTATTCACTAACCCGGCACCCTTAAAGCACACCATATATATACTGCAGTTATAATGATCCTCATGTTCATGACTTAAACATAATTCTCATCGTGCTTGTGTCTATGTTCAGGTATTATTGTAATACCACACATGAATTCTTCAAATCGGAATGTCTGCCTCTAGCGAATGTTAATTATATGCCCTTGAAGTCAGTATATGTAGGAACAAAAGGGCTTACTGAGGCTAATTCATCAATCACGTGAACCAGTTAAACTTGTGTAGGCTGTAACGTACCTTTATTGTTGTTTGTTTCTTCTTTTCGTACCTGAAACATGGTAGAGAATATTGATGAAGGATCAAAAGCACCATTGTGCCAGATGGTTTAAAAGCGTCAAACCAATGTCAAAAAGACGTGTAGTGTCAGTGAGTACTAAACTCAGTCACGGATCACATGTCTTGCCGTGATGTTAAGACTTCGTGAGTCAACAGATATTTAAAGAAGACCTTTTCCAGTCGTCCCGTCATCTGTTAAAGATCGATATTCTGTACAAGATCAACAACAACCGTTTTACGGTGTTAACAACTTAAAACTTCATGCGTGACTCCCCAAGCATCCATCCTTTATGCTGACGCCTTTTTATTAGATCTGACCGGCTCTCCGGTATCACATACCCACTAACTGAATCTAATTAGCGTTTTATCTACTTTGACTCGGATGTACTATAACAGCCAATGTGCAGTGCGTTACGTGTGCGATTAATAAAGGGGAGTCAGGATTCGGGAAAACTGTCTGACACCAGAGGGTGACACCTTAGACGTCGACGACAGGGCCGATCTTATTTATATCCTTGCTACATACAGCGTTGTTTCTGTCTGTCGAGTGATACGGGAATTGATGGAACACTAAATAGAAGCAGGAAAATGATAGAAGGACGGATGCATGGATGGTTAAAATGAACGGGGGACAGATGAATGGATCGAGTGCTGGAAGTATGGATGGATGGATGGCGACATGATTGTCCGTGCATTAAATGTACGTGCTGCAATAACACCCAAGAAACCGCCGGGATTGGTAAAACTCTCCATCAAATGAAACCGTTAAACCGTTGTGACCAAGGATCGTGCAGCACTTCATCATTGATGAAACTAGCGCAGTGAAATTAACAGCCTGAATCGATTTGTCATTTTGTCCATCAGCAGCTGGTAGATAGCTTGTGATGCTAATTAGATTGGTGTGATATGGGGGGTCCCACAATGACAGCCCCGATGGGAGTTGTACAGGACATTCAGTAAACACCCATTACAAACGATCTCAAATTGAAAGAAAACTTAAATGTTCAAACAACAATCATGTAAGGCCAAACGTGTGTGTTTTCTCTAACAACCCATCCCCAAAATATGAGTGTTCTTATCATTTTTACATATAAAAAAACGAAAATGTGCAAGACCAACTTGCTTAAAATGGTTAATGGATTTATATACAGTATGAACATACGCTAGTGGCAAGAAATACATACACTGCCAATATAGAGACAATATGATTTTGTTCATTAATGTTTCGATTATGTTTCGATTACATATAGTTTGGTAAACGTTATACCTCTTGGGGTTCGCCCTCCTTTGCTTTGTCCTCTGTGATTTCCTCATTTCCCCTTGCTACCACGTCATCACATGTATCCTTGGAGATGTCACAATCTGTCTTTGTGGCGTCATCATCCGATCCACTCAAACGTTCATCATCGTCGGTGTCATAGGTGACGTCAATCTCTTCATTCTCTTCATCATCGGGACTCGCACAGCTCTCCGCCCTCTCGGATCCTGATTGGTCACCTGACTGCACATGTGCAGTACGACCAACGGGCCGGAAGGCTGAGAGTCGATCACTGTGCGCCTTGTTGTCATTCACGTCGTCATCCTTTGAAAGTTTCTTATCAGACTGTCCAACTGTGCGTGCAAAAGAGTCTGTTAACATGTGTTTAGACATGTTAGAGTAGTACCCATTCCGTATGGCACCTGAACGTGACAGTGCAAGAGTATTTGCCCAAAACAAATCATAAGAAGGAAAACCAACATTGTTTTGTGCCGCCCAAGGGGATGGTGACATGACTGATTTGTGGGGATCACCGGGTTCTTTGTTATGGGGTGGTTGGGTATAACCAAAAGAATTGTTCACTGGGCCATATTGGTATTGTTTACTGTGTGGAGAAAACATGCCGAATGTTTGATACTGGTTAGTGAATGGTTTGGCCGACATGTAGGTAGTGTCTGTCGGCATTTTTGCCTTTTTGGTTACAGTGTTATTGGTGGACGTGCTAGCTATTGAAGATGAGAGAACACGTTTGCGACTGCCACCGTTGAACATGGCCTTGACATCTTCCCACAGAAACGTTATATCATCAGTAGCCCCCTCCGTCAGCTTCAGGTGACGCCGCCAGGAGTTGAAGTTTGCTGCATCTGGGTGATTGTACTTGGCGTCAGGAGACCGATGGAAATGAAATATGAATTTATTTGGGGAGAAGTATATATTACAAAATCTACATTTGATGCACTTTGCTCGGGAGCTATTGTAACGTGACGGCTCGAAGAAGCCTCGGCATCCCCAGCCACAGTCATGTTGTACGTCAAAGCTGAAGTCTTCCGGCAGCTTGGGTGGAGTGTTGTCCTCCAGGAAGGACTTGACAAGTCTTTCAGCCTCCCTCTTGGTAATCATCCCACAGCGACGAGATGATACGGGCATAGCCCCGGCTCGCCGGAGGATCTCCAGCTGAACCGGTGTGCATTGTACACAGGTAATGCCCAAAGCCACACGGCGGTTGTGAATTTCATTGTACGAATAACTCTTGAGGTGTGTGTTGGAAATCTGGGCAAGGCATAGACGCTCTTTGCCATCAATGAATAGGGAGACTATTGGGATGCCAACCAGCATCACATTGCTGACATGGTTCTGGCGGGGGTGGTTGAGACTGTTGTTGACGGGGGCTTTGCTGGTTGAGACTGTGATAGAGGTCAGAGGACTGGAGCAACTCGAAGCTGGGGACAGGGGACCTGTTTCATTATCAGCGCTCAGCGGCCGGGAGATGTCTTCCGGCTTACTGGTGGGCGACCCCGTACTGACATCTGCGGACGAGAGAAGGAAGAGTTACACATATGAATGAACACAAATTTATTGGGTATCTTCGAGGTGTAGAAGAGACCATTGTTACAAGTAGGAAACAGTCTTGAACATTAGTACACGCAATGCACTCAACAGATTGTAGTGACGCCATCATGTCTGATTATCTTAGACAAGTGATAGTTTTAAATATGTCTATGTCCATACGGAAGTCAACAGAGAGTACCCGGTAAGGAGAGACCAGAATGTGCAACATCCTAGCTCCTCCACCTTTGTTTTGTGTGTTGATTATGAAGTGCTCAGAGCACAGAGGAAAGAATATTGCAACACAATAATCATTCATTTAATGAATGGAGACCTAGTGTATCATTATAGTGATGCTGTTATTATTTTATTAGTTGTAGTACAATAATAATATTAGCATTATTTCTCTTGGCAGTAGCTGAAACAGCAGCAGTAGAAGCAGAATTCTTTCCTCCACATGGTTTGCCGAAAATAGGAATAATATACAAACACAAAGCAAATGAGAAATTCCAACCTATACTTCTTAATCAACAGACGCAACATCAGAAGACGCCCAACGTTCGACACAGTGTTAACTTGAATAAAGAAGTTTAACTATTTTAGCGGATAGAGGATGTTTTAGTTATTTCCCAGTGTCCATTGATCGTCTGAGCACATTTAATCACACGCAACACAAAAGTATTAAAATACGTAATTCACGATCAGATATGTATTGCTTTTGTGTGAAAAATTATATCTACCTTGAAATGTTCACGGTATAAACGAATAAAATTAAACGAAAATCCCCGACTAATCTATGACACTTTTCTGAAGAAAAATGACAAAATATGTACAATGGACGCTACACGTCGGTTGTATCACCTGCATGTTGATCAGTAGATTGTCTGGTCCGGACTCGATTATTTAGCGTCCGAAGTCATACAGCAGGAATATTGCTGAGTGCTGCATTACACAACCCATTAACCAACCTGGCTTTTAAGCAAAGTCTCACCTGAATGTTAGGTTGTGATTATATAAGGATTAGCACATAGCCCTGAATGTTGGAAAGTGTCATGTGACTTGTATGTGATATAGTTTATGTCAACTGTATATTTTACATAGTTATGCAAGCTTTCATATTACCAGTGGCTATAGCTGATTAAATACTTAAATGCCTATTTATGCACATACATCTTCGGAAGAGCCCTTTTGAAATATCTGCCTGTTCCACCGAACATTGTATTACTCTCGTGAGTAAGTGAGCGTCTAAGTGAGGCACTGTTCCAAAAATGTGAGGTCTGTGTTTTCCACAGATAGACCACGTATTCCTTCACTGAGGGCAGTCGAACCCGGACCTTTGGTGTGATGGACTCACGCTTTAACCACTTACCTACCATTCGCCTCTCCTTTGTGAGCATGCTATTTTTATAAATTGGCTTAATTTATAAGGAACAATTCGACCCTTTGACAACAAAAATATTTACGTGTCTTACTAAAATACCGAAATCGGAAAGATGGATTCTGAATGTCATGTCAGATCTGTGATCCCATTTATTCAACGTAGCTTTGCGTTCGGTGTTTTTGAAAAGGAAAGAAAATAGTTTGATTAATCAATTCTTCATTAAAATATTTTGACATAGACCCACCAATTATTTGTGCATAAAGATACCAAATACTTCCATATTACAGAGTCTTATGTCCTTTAACACCATCTCTTAAAGACCATTGTTAATGTACCATTCAAACCTCTTTACGTCTATAGCATACCCGAGAAGGAACCCATTTCCTCCGCCGTATAATTGTTATTCCAAACTTTGACTGCTATTGAAACTTGCCCAGAGGAAGAAATCCTGGGTATTAGACGATTACATTCCGAACACAGCTCTGGCAGGGGGTACAACCAGTCATGTCGCTCGTCTCTTCCAACTCACATAATGCTCTCATAGAAATTGTTTTTTCACCAATAAAACTACCAGGCAGATTAAAATCTGGAGCTAATTACAAAGTCTCACTTGAATTGCTAGAAATTTTACTTTGTCATCAAATATTTATATTGATTCTAAGAAATTTTACATGTTCCATTACAGCATGGCTCTCCTATTAATATGAACAATTCAGGATTTTGAATTTATAATTACAGACAGTCTGTGCCATTTGTGATTATCGGCATTTATCGGTAAAGAACAAAAATATTTTTGGATGTAGACTTGAAATATCTTACTCTTTATGTGCGTTTTTTTATACTAAGCATTGCTGTCATATTTTCAGATCAGAGACACTTTAAAATATTCAATGACATTTTGATATACTCAGCCATTGTCCATTGTCATTTTTCTCTCCTCACGCCAGTAATCCATTATGATTTTATAAGAAATTATACTCCCATTTCATGTTTGACAGAATGTCAAAGTCACAAAACGATTATTTGGGACAATACTGAATGGTAGTCAAAGTAGAAGGGGGAACGAGAGTACAGTTATATGAAGATTAGGAAGTATACATGAAAACATGCTTCATTTCCATATCTAACATACACTTCAGATTCAAAACAAAGGAGTAATTAAATCATTGTGTCGTGTTCATATTTGGAGATGGCGGACAGATTTATAAGTAAGGCAAACTGGACCTTTTATGTAAAGATACGTTGCAGTGGTCAGATTTAGGAAAAAGGTTTTCCTGCCTTCTACCTTTAACAACACTTACATAACGGCACTATGATCAGCAGTCTTATTCGAGTACGCTAAAGGGAATAGACAAAGGCTACGTTGGCATGTGGGTAATAACGCTGCATTTACCCTCACAAGGATCCGGTAACAAACGAGACAGAAAAAAACCCATATGTAACAGATATTTAAACTATAATTGTATCCTCCTTAGAATAACAAAGAGGAATGAAATTCATTTTTCAGACCCCAGCTTCATCCATATACTTTGCTTGGGATACAGACATATCGGGGTTTTTTTCTACTTATAGATTTCGAAGTCTAAATTTTATTAACATTTGTTTCATATAAAAGTGGCTTTGAAATGAAGTCTTTTCATCTCATTCCTCTTCGATATATCAATATGTGAGCTCTGGTGTCCAGCCTTTATATAACATTGTGGCCAGGTGACACGCAGAGTGACCATTACCTGTATTCAGCAACCTGTCACGTGACTGCGTAACACACTTGCAACTATTGTAAAAATACGAATATGAAATATTGATTGACAACCGCAGGCGAAGTTACCTGGTGCTAATTAAACATTTACATACAAAAGCAACTGTGACCATTTTGTATTCGGCATCTGGAAGCACACAAAGAAGGTTCATAGCATCACTCGCCGAAAAGATGTTCAGAACATTGACAATACACACCATCATTTAGTCTGTGTAAGTCAGTAGTCCCACAAACCATAAACTTTTATTTAAGTTAAGTAAATTAATTTAAATTAGAGACGCTGCCTGATGTTAACATTTCTCTTGTAACATTATTATATTGCATGTACAAATTAACTGTGATTTACCTGGAATGCCTGTCAATAAATAAATCGGTCTATTGAATAAATGAATGATTCGTTATGGGGTATCCTTTATGCATATTTCTGTCATTCCAGTCCAAAAACTGACAATAATATAACTGTAGACGATTTACAGTTGTAGATTGAAGCAGAAAAGATAAACTTGCATAATTCTTTAATGCGCTGAAATGAAAAACGGTACGTTTGCCATCCATTGTGACAGCAGACAATGTTCAGTTGGGTTTGTTGTGTTCATTCAGCGCTCTTAGATTAATAATTAACAAGCACAATTTACTGAGGACTATGTGATGGGGGGTGTTTGTACCGTGTCGACACATCTGTGTGTTTCTGCAAATGCATTTAAGTTTACCGTAACGGTCTATACAACCGTTACAAATAGACCAAACACCGTTAACCCTTAAAGTGCAGCCAAGGTAATTAAGACGCCAGCCGGTCGATCCGAACACAGACGATCTAAATACTTTATTTAGAACAAAAGAACCATGGGATGTGAAATGTTGAGACAATCCATTTTTTTCAGATTGGTGACAATGATGAAAATAATTACAGAAGGTCAAATTTCTGTAAATCTGTCGACATATGGTAGTCAGGTCCTGGGAGATGGGTCCTTTGTAGAGACGGGTCGATTCTGTGTTTTCAGATGTGATTAACCACCGCGTCCTCACTTAGCGTTTAATTACGGCTTGTTTCCAACACAGTTAGCATATGGCACCGGCTTCGCCAGAGACGGCCCCGAATACAGGATTACCGTCACCCGCTCTGCCGGGCAAGACCAAACAGTCGCAATGGAAATTAGATGGGTGATAACTCCCCTAGCTTTGTATTCCCTTGACGCTACTGCCATTGTCAACGTCGTTGTCTTCTCTCGTCTCCCTCAGACTCTCAAACTGCGATTATTGGACTTTCCCGCTATTCCACGCTATAGGAAAATGGGCGTTGCTGTGCACGTTTTGCTGCTTCGACAAGTACATACAATACTCCCTCAACGGACAACATTCGCCGTATTGTCAGAAGTCACGTGCACAGATTTGGATATGTAATTGCGGAATGATGTTTAGAAAAGATGTTTACGGTGTTATAATGCAAATGTACAACAGTATGGAACAGTGTAAACATCTGGCTACTGTTAATAAGCACCGTGTGGCTTACTAGGAGGAAACAGTTGTCCATTCTGCAGCATAAGACGTTGCTTGTTTGTTTGTCTTTAAAGCATTTGACAAATATTTCAGGCATGTATTACATGCTTATAAAGACAGGAACGATATCGGGATTTCATGGTCTTACGTTTGAATATTTTCTAAAGAGGAAAAGTATTATGGAACTCATGCAAAAAAAACGAAATACACCACATACTGTTAATGGAGATTATATTGCCAGGTTTGTCATTTTGGAGATTTTAAGAGCATTGACTTCTAGACGCATCATATAAGTGGGTACTGTATCAGAGGCTTTGTCCCATTGCAAATGTTTGTAGACATGGGTAGATATAGACAAGGAGTGCCAGGAGTTATCATTAAAGTCATGACAGTGTGGTCTGTAAGTATGGCATTTAACGCTTCGTTGCCTCGGAGTGTCTAATTCTTCCATGATGGCAGAATTTCTGCAGAATTTGACCCAAATGTTAGTGGCAATCAATATTGTCATACAGCTACCCCGAGGGTTATTCATTTTATGTTACATTAGACATTTATTTTATATGACAATACAAATATTTAATCTAACTGATGAATGAAACTTGATGCTGAGATTTAGCATACAACCGTTGCTGTTGCAACACGAATGTTCTATATTCACTCAAGTTAAGTTAATCATCTGCAAATAAAGATGCTGAAGGATTTACTGAAGTTTCACTATGCTGAAATAGATGCACATTCAATGGCCCGTACTTATATTGGTAAGTTCTGGGTCATTGTCTTCTCTACATACACTCATACGCCAGCAACAGTAAGAGCAACTCATGTACCGTGAGTCGACTTACCACCCACCTATTTAATAGCCACAAATCCGAGAATATCACAGCTGTTTGATAATAAAACAGTTTGTTATCTCTCAAACTGTAAAATACTCTAAACGTAAGGTACAGAAAGGTGTAACTTCTAAGATAGTTGAATACAATGTTTTGTCGCGTATGTGCATATACAGCAATGGAATAATAAATATATGTTAAAAACGGATCACATAGATGTATAATACAATAAAGGCAGATGTGTCCGATAGTAAATGTTATATTTCAAATTTCACAAAACTGTGTTTTTTACGCGATTAATTGATATGTCTTATCCGATTATTTTAATAATAACGCATGGTGATAGCGCTTAACTGATTTAACTACACAGAAAATCATGACGCGGAAATAGAATTATATTTGTGCAATTAATGTTAACCAGATCACGTGTAGCACACAAAAGAGATGGAATATAAATAAGTAATCAGATGAAAAAATCAGTGTGATAATCAGTTTGAAAACAGTAATTGATTAAATAAACTGTTCACATGTCAACATGAGTAGTGTGACTCCGGCATGACGTTAAAGTATTTATTACAATAGGTGTTGAGCAACTTGAACACACATTTTGAGATCAATGAGGTATAAAGCTGGGTGTGATGGCTTTCAAGGAAAAGCAAATATACCCATGTTCATTATTATTTTTTGTATTAGAATGACAACAATCATTAACACAATACAAATTGTTCGTTTTCCGCACAATTTGAGAGATGAATACTCAGTATGTTTTTTAAAGCATGAAATTGTGCTTCCTGTTACAATATATTCCAAATCGATACGTTTTAGCAAATATATATTTAGAAGCTTTGTAATTCAAAATATATAGCAAGCAATATATTTCTTAAATGATTCGTCAAATATATTTTTAAACAATTTGTAACTGGTTGATGGCGTTCTTGAATAATCCATCGATGGCATTCAGTATGTGTCATAATTAACCTAACTCTTCAAAAGCCGGGAATCATTAGGTTTTAATTGTTAATTGATTAAATCGACGACACTGCAGCTTGCAAAACACCTGCAGCTTCGGAGAGTTTAAGAAAAAATACACTATGTTGTGTAAATTAATTACTTAAAGTCATGTGATTAGGTAACTTAATGTTCAACAGCTTCCACGTGGGATTAGAATTCGTGCACAAAAACAGTTGTGATTAACTAATAGGTTCATACATCTGGAGAATAATAACGAAATAATACACATCTACTCACTGTTGTCTTCCGAGAATTCTGTCGACTCGCTCATCCTTCAAATATAATGTCGGGAAATGTAGAAACTTAACAGTACTCGCACATTCCCCAATGTTCTTGGAGGAAACGTCACAGATTTGTGATCCCGAAATACAGGTAAGCTGTTAACAGATTGTCCCTGGCTCAAGCTCACACCTTAGTCTGCCAACCGCCGCAATTGTGACACGTCTGGGGGTGACTGCTTTAATTCAAGAAGAAACTACTGTACTGCAAGTTATCCTTATAACCATCGCCACATAATTAATAATGCACCGACAAGGCACAAGCATATGGCAAGCGCCAGTCTTATTTTGTTTATGCCAGTGACTGGCTGGCTCATTGACAGATCCAGTCAACCAAGGGAATATTATGATTACAAAAGACTTCCCGCAGCTCCGGTAGGGGGCGTGATTAAGCCCGCATCGATCGTAATTACCACTCTCTCATTGGTTAAAACTGGCGGTGACATTCTGCCAGTTACTTGTACGCTTGATCAAGGGACAGCGGGCAGCTTAGATACGTCTGTAATTTAAGAGGCCTTTAACGGGGATTGGGCGGAGGGTTTCCTAATCAACTGTTTATGGGGGATGTGAATGCCAGGGTCTTGATTGCGTACAGTTCATAGCTCACCCAACATGCACCCAAGCAATTATTTTCGGTCGTTCGATTTGTGTTGAGTCCGGCTAAGATTGGGATAATGAACGCGCATGAATAGGCGGAAGGATGTGCAGTAATTGGCCTAAAAAGAAAAAGGCCCTGTCTGCTTGTGTGCGCTCAAAGATCACACGAAACAAGGCCGTTATTGTGGCAAACAGTTGCTGAGAATATTTCGCAGTTTTGATGACTTTCCCTGGCTAGTTACTTTCCTCGATGCATGTGAGATGACAGGTTACATTTGTAACTTTGTGAAGAACTTGTAATTAATTCCTAACAGTTCAAGCAGAAATCGGTGTGCAGACATCTACTGCGCAAAACCACTGCATTCCCTAGCTAAAGAAAATTAAAACATGGAATAACTTTACATTATTCTTAGGTCAGTTTTTGAGATAACAGATGCTATCATTATTCTTAAGGCATTTTCTGAGATAACAGAAGCTGTCATAGTACAAAAGCATCAGTTGCGTGTATTAACAGTAAAACAGGGTACACGTAACAGTTTCAAGTGCATTGGTGTGCACACATATTTGATCTGTAGGTAGTAACCTAGGCAATCATCTTCCTGTTCAACTTTAATTCAATCACTCGATACAATGTACCAATAATCGTAAAGTTTTGGGTCTGGTGTTCTCGCTTTCCCCGAACTCCCGGTGTCATCACTGTGCGACAGTGTTTCTTTAACACATGTGCACGGTGTTGTTGGAATTGTAGAATCGGCTCTGCCTTTGGCACTGACATAAATATAAGGTTTTGTCGCTTATATTTTTAAACAAGAATACATTTTTCGTACGCTTAAGGCGAGAACAATAATCCAACAGGTATTAACGTTGGCTTGTATATTTTTCATAATGCGTACCTTCAGACTTCGCGTGGCTGTTTGACCACTTGATATAATTACATATAATGATAATAATTTTAATAATCATTTATGGTGAACAATGATATTTTCTAAAACCCAAAAATAGTTTATGTCTGTATAAAATATTACAACTTTCACGTCCAATTGACATTCGTTTTGAAATGTTCTGGAAAAACTCTGTTGTATAGATTTACAATACACTTTGTTAGGTTAGATATAGAATGAAATTTTCATGTTAAAAGTGTCATAGTTTGACACAAATATCCACTCCTTCATGCAATATTGGGATGGGAATTGTGAAGGCTGATCACGATCAACTCGGCAGGCCGCTGGCTCGGCCGGCTAAAGGGATAAAGCCACGGTGTTTGTGGAAGCGCTAAGCATGTCACACATTTACAGATCTCACGAAAGATTGTATATAAACTCTCCGACATTTAAAGCTTATTAAACCATTGATGCCCTTTCTCCTGTTTCCTTTGAGTAGTTTTATCGAAATGTTAGAGGTCCGTGTGTGCATTGTATATGTACGTACATTGAACAAGGTAGGGTGCAGTAGGGACGTGCCAGTATCGCCGAGTTGGGCACACGCACCACTTCAAAAGAAATAAACGATCATTTACGTGTGCTGGTGATTGGAAACCCGTGGAAATGCTAGAATATCTCGTGACGTGTATGTTGCGCCACTATACAAAGCTACCACTAGAGGTGTACTGGGAGAATCGGGCTAAGCAAAGCATATTTCAGTGTCTGGTGAAAGTTCAACGTGATACAAGGGAAAGCGGTCTTTTCGAAGGTGACGTATTAACTTTGTGTTTTGGATGTTGACTGTGCGGCATTTTTCTTACTGTTTCTGCATAGTAATGATAATGGTAGTATGACACCTTTTGTAATTGGTAGGTCAGATACAGTTTCGTTCTTTTGTGACAGTTTGCATCGCACCACAAATACAGGAATGTCTTGTATATACTTACAAACAATATGTTTTTCAGGACAAATATTTCATAAATAATCATAGATCATTATTTTACAAGGCCCGTTGTAACTGATGAAAGCTGTACTTCATGCTATTCTGCACGAAGCTCAAGAAAAATACGACGTATTCTTCATAAAGGCAGCGTGTATACTCCTCAGGGTGTTGAGAATGAGTATCAAGTGCATGCTGTTTGGTTGATATCGTTATAATTATGTTGAGCAATGAGCACCCATTTGATAGACAAGGCGCACTATGATAGATTTATTAATATTGTAATAGCATTAATGAACATTAGTACCCGTGGTTATATTTTCTAAAACATTTTTTCACCTTAAGGGGTATTTTGAAACTATGGTATCGATATACTGGGATGGCGGGATGGAATGTTTCGTTGTACCTACGTATGAGTTGACGACAGTTAGTACAGTTGGTCAGGTTCTGAGACTTAATAATGTACCATTGTAATATTGAATCTGTGGATTGGTCAGCTTGCGTTCGTCACTGTTTTTATCTAATCCAGACTCCTCCGGCCGCTGAGTTATGATAAGTCTGATGTCTGTAAATGTTATTTACCCCTAACATATGTTATATCTGACGTTGTATTTTCTTAATCGTTAGTTCCACAATCACATTTGACACATTTGAATATTTCCTCCACGCCTAGAACTAATGTGTTAGTTACACTGTGTAACATTTATCTCCTGGAGGCGCTTTTATGTAGCCGCTTATGTGAGATAAGCACATTGTTACGTGTACGTGATTTCATTTTTTTGTCTTGAATGAGCTAGAGTTGTGAATTTACTTGAACTGCAGGTTCCCCTGTTGTTGTTTTGCGGGTGTATAGTTGACTGACCTTTGCATGTGTTTTCAAGGAGGGCCAGGGGGGGAGGGGGGGGCAACGAGGGGGAGGGTATATACTCCGTTTCACGAACATCCAGTATCATCACGTGATCTTGATACTCCCGCACTCATACAATGGACTTTGCATTAAGCAGCAATGTTTTGCCAATGTAGATATGTTTTATTTAGTAGATATACATTTCACTCACTTTAGTACTTCCAAAAAATCATACTTTTAGATGTCGATAACAGATTGTTTTGAAAATATGCAACACACTTTTCTATGATATATTTACAGTGTACGTTCAATGAAAATTGGAGCGAAGGGAGGATGTGATCTAAAGATCCCGGATAAAGCATATATTTACAGATAATATGTACGGTTTGTGATGAGAAATGGAAATTTATGTCTCAAACGTTTATTGGTGTTATACATATATGGCAACTATTTCGGAAAATTGTTCAATTTTGTAAATAATATATTATCAATCATAAATATACGCTTGTAATGAGATGACCAAATACAAGACCACCCTTGTGTTTTTGATTTAACACAAGAATAGTTGGTGAAACCCTTAGCAAGCCTCAGCAGTGCCTTCTGCTGCCAGGAAACTTTTGAAATAACTCAAGTTATGGTTCCACTTGGAATTTATCGCAAATAAACCAGAATCTCATAAGCTGTCATTTGAAAAGCTTTAGATTGTCTCAGTAGAATTAACTCAGTTTTATCCACGACAGCAGCTGGTAGCTAGTCCTAATCGACGCAAAAACGCATATATCTTTAAAATTGCTGGTGTCGACTTGAAATTTAATGTTTCCCATTATTCAAATACTGTCACTTGATAAAGTAGAAACTCTGAAAAAAGCGAACGGAAGCTACAATTAAAAACATGTGATAGGGCAGTCTACTGCAATCCAGCATAAGGACAGACTCGAGCTTCCCGTGTTAACAATAAATTTCTCAATTTATAGGAATTCTTATCAGTCTAAAGAAGTGAATTATTAATGTCACTTGTATTTGAATATCATTAACTAAGTGATAGCGCCCGACTAAGGGCCGCGAAAAGAGATTAAAATATGGAAAGTAAAATGTCACATGAAATTTACATAGCATTGAGCGATAGGTTGTCATGTTTATCGCCTCTCACAACATACAACCAGAGCCATTGGCTACAACTGGCGGACATAACACAATAGTTAGTGCACTCGTACACCATCATTGTATGCCAAGAGCACAGTCGAAATGTTGGAATCGGAGTTAGCGTAGAGCATTCGTTCATTGCAGGATGAATATGCATAGTAAAGCTACGACTGACAATATGTTCAAAGCAATGGAATGCAACGACTTATCCCGTATAATGAAAATATATTTGTACGGATATTTTAAAATCTGTTCTTAGTATTAAAACTATGCACAGTCGCGAAGGTGACCCGTGTTGTTTATTTTTCTTAATATATACCAATATTAGATCTTTGAAATGTGGTTTGTGTTTGTAAGGTCATATTGATCACCTCAAATGATTCTAGTATTATATCAGTATTAATGATTCAAGGATGTTTGCGTTAAACGCATATCTATAGGAGTATTTGATTCCATTACAGTGTCATTAGAAGGTGTACATATCAAGGTAACTAATGCTAGCATTAAAAGGCATACCCTTGTAGGTAACTAATTAAAGTGATATAGTAATATCACGCATGTCCTTCCAGGTGATAAACTATAGTATTAAAATATATAACTATCAAGGCACTGCTTTCTGTTCTCACTGACATCTGATAAATACACGCCACAACATATTTTTCTTGATCATAGGAAACCTCCATTGTAAGGTTTAGACTGTATCTTGAGCACACGAGCATTTCGTGCCGACTTGATGTGGAAGAACGTGCAAATTCATTCAAGTGTTAGAAGACCTTTCAAGCTATATGATTGTATCAGTAGCAATAAAATCAATCAAGGTATCTCACTGCATTCCAAAAAAAACCAGTTCCGTCAAAGTAATTCATTCTAGCATTTAAATGCATATACACCGCAGTAATTCCTTCTGGTAAGAAAAAGATAACTCCTACTCACAACTGCTTTTAGAAGGACATGGCAGCTACCGGCGTCAGTGAGTTACTATTTTGGTTGCAAGGTACTAGCTTCTCTGGTTCTTTCGTCAAAGCTACAAGCTACAAAGTTAATTGATTACAGCTTTCAGAGACATAATTATCAAGGTAATTGGTTCTGTTATTAACATGCATAGCTGGCAAGAGAATTGATTTTAGCATTAAAAGGTAAAGGTAGCAATGTAATCGATTCATGAAATAATGATACTCAAGTCAGGTCCTTGGTCCTAACACTTTACAAGAACAGTAACAAAGATGGCTTATTAAGCTTTGGAATTACATGATGTTCATTTTAACAAAATACTGCCGTGAATCAGTGTGTATTATGTGTGTGAATGTTCTACACCACAAGTAACCTCCCCCCCCCCTCCCCCCCACACACACACACACAAAAAAAAAAAAAAAAAAAAAGACTCGGAACCAGGCAATACAGTGACTGACATCAAGAGTATCGATCTGCGCAGTTGTGATGACATGCATCAACCATGTCAATGACCCTTACCACCCGATCCTGCCAGTCACAGGATCTGCGTGCATGTATTGCAACAGGGCTGAATATGCCATTGGTTCACAAACGTTAACACATTATGCAGCTCCACAGACTGGTGAACAGAATCATGATCTCAACGGAGAAGTTAATCGGCTGAAACTACACGGAACAATATCGTCCAGGCAGTCATAGTTATCTCTGGGTGTGTAAATGGGTAATAGATCTACACAGGTGTATCTACAATACTGAGTTGGTAATAGATCTATCTACACAGTTAACACCGGTGATTAGGTACTGGATCTACATACACAAAACTACTCGAGTGAAAAGGATCTACATCAACAGCAATGTCCACCACACTGGTGAATAAGTTCTAGCTCGAGAATGTCTTAGCGACATGAGTATGTTCTGTATCTATACTGTACGACGCTGTTTGTTCTAAATCCATTAAGACAATATAACTACACGAGTGAAGAGTTGACTATTCATTTATGCTACCGAGATCATCAGTTTAAAACAATTAGGCACAGAACACGTGTAGACTTTAGCTTCCTAGAGAAACATCTCAATGTACATTTGAATCTTACATGAGGTCTCCATTTACCACTCATATTTCACCCAGGGAATCTACAAACAGATGACTGATTATTTTTAATATTCTTTTACCGCTCGTTACTCCTCTGTCAAGGAGACGAGGTGTTATGGAACCCTTTTAAATTTCCGCCGAAAAAAAACCCTTTCGAAACGAACATCTTCCACCGGATCTGAAATGGCTATAGGTACGTGTGTTTATCTCGGGGTACTACTGTAAATAAGCTGGTGCATTCTAGTTTGACATTATTATGCGAGATAAACAGAAAACAGTAGCTTGCTTGTCTGGGCAGTTAGGTGACAAGCCCTCTCTCTGGTTGGTACAAGAACCTGCCTATTGTCACTTGTCGTCGGTCTGGTGCTGATGGTCTGGCGGCACTAATCTCAATAACGATCCTGTGCGAGTGCTGAAATTGGGTACATTAGATTAGCATATACAGGAATCAGCGAAACTCAAACATGTTTACGATTTTAATACTTGGTTGTAGGTTCAGAGCAGTGTTAACATCTTATTACACGATCCAAAACAGTATCCTATTAATTTCATCGACTTTAAATGAATAAACCTCGAAGTAGATTACTTATCAAAATAGATGTACAAATGTACAATAATTCTTGCATCGCCTGTCTCAACGTGTGTACAGGCTTTTGTTTCCTCTCTAATTTAAATATTTTTATAATGAAGAAACATAGGGTCTCAACAAATATAAAGAATGTGAAACTAATGCGCATAAATAATGCATTAACAGTTACAACAGATACAACCTAAACTACGGATCAACAATTTTTACAGACAAAATATAAATTACCCGCGAGAGAGAAAAGGTATGGATCAAACAAGCAAAACGTAAAGATTAAGTAAATGCAAAAAGTGAAAGCATTTTCATGTACGTATATCGATAAATCAACAGTCAATCAAAGTGAATCATTATAACATATAAGTTTACCTATAATACATGGAAACCGGAACAGGTTACAAATTGTCAGGTTGTCATTACTGTACATTAATAACGGAGAAAAGGGAACTTAAAAAAAATTAATAGTGATCAAGTTTGCTATAGTTGTGGACATCCTACTTTTTCACTTGTGTTATTACTTTCATTGGATGCAAACTTCCCATGCTCGAGCTATCGTTGTCATTGCATACAAACATCCCAAGCTCGTGCTGTCACTTTCATTACATTCAAATTTCCCGTGCTCGAGCTATCGTTTTGATTGCATGTAAACTTTCAACGTTTACGTTATCGCCATCGTTACATACAAACGGTCACTCTTTGTTGTTTTCATTAAATGCAAGAAAAGGGTCACACTTGTTATATTGGTTTCATTACATATAGCAGACAGAAAGACAGAGTGTGTAATAACATCTCACGTCAAAACAACAACTTTCAGGTTAAAAAAAATGAAAATTGCGCAACAAGCATAAAGAGTTATGAGAGAGTAGATTCAGTAAAATGTACACATGGATAAAAAATATTGTATAGAATGGTAAATGCAATGATAAGTGAATCCAGTCAATTAAAATATAAAGCTGAATTAGGCTCTATATAACTATGCCTATGCATAGACATAAGACGTACCTTTAGAAAGGATGAAATGGCATATCTTTTCAGCAATAAAACATTCATTGGGGCTTCATAAGGTATAATATAACTGTTGATTGTCATAAAAAACCATTATAATTATCACATTACATTTGTTAATAAGTATAGACCTTTCATTCTTATACAGTGGACATTTAAGTAAACATGGCACTCATCTTCCACACCATACGTAAAATATTAACAAACTCTCTCATTTAAAACAGGGTCATCATGGCGGGCAGTTGTTGTTTTCGTTACATCAAAGCTTCCTACGTTTGTGTTATCGCTTTCATTAGATGCAAGCGTGTCACACGTGTGTTATCACTTTCATTACATGCAAGCGTCCGACATTTGTGCTATAACTTTTATTTCATATAGGCTGGTCACAGTCGTGTTTTGCTGTCTGTATTTGCCCGCTTGCCAAGATTGTGATATCGCTGTCGTGTGTTCACATTTGCCACAATCCTTTTACTGATATGTGTTTACAAAACAGCCATGGTCCTGTTCCTACATTTGCATAAGATCTATGCTTTTTAACGTATTTGTTTTCAAGAAACACACGGTAAGTACCGATAACACCATAGTTTAAGATCCAATAAAAAGAGCAAATAGCTGCACTGGGCGAACAATTAACTGAGTCTAAAAGTACAAACCCTTTGTAGGTAAACTCCATCGAGACTATTAAAGCGCGGCATTCAAACATGGGGCAGGACAAAGTAGCAAAATAATACCCGGATCAACCTGCTTTCCATGGTGAAAAGCCCTTGTCCGAATGATGTGAAATGTGAATATTAGACTTGACTGGGTCAAATAAAAGGATGAAGAGGGCGTATTTAAGCTGCAATTTCCGTATGTTTGTCGAAGTTATTTAAATCGGATTGTGGCATGTAGCCTCGAGTGTAGGTCAAGTAATGTGTCGTAATAATTACCATTTGCCAGCGAGAATGGAGTAAATAGTAATGGTGGCACAATCAGCGAGAGGAGCGAAGTCCACCCCATGGAGGATATAGAGTAGAAATATAATGAATCAAAACGACAAAAAATAACCTCGGAGTTTGCTGGTGTGTGGTATCACCCGAGCTCATTCAAACAGCATCCGTGATGAATTACAGTAGCAATGGTAATGGGCCGGTCTCTCTGGGTTAGGGACCTGATCTGTCATACTAGAGAAGAGAGAAATAAAATGTGAGAAAGTGATTTAGAAAGCCGGCTACTTGGTCGGTAATAGGGTGTATTTAGAGAGAGCGACTCTAGGGACTCGGCCATTGTAAACAGTGCTAATGAATCGCAGCGGCGGTGAAAGAGGACGTGTCGACAAATGAAATGAACACAATCGCCTCGCGCCAGACCGGACAATGAAACCGCGACTCTCTAAGCTCTCGGCGGCCGCTTGGGCAAAAATTACAGTATCTCGAATATCAATATATCAATTAGACTAATATTAAAGTTTCCAAATGTTGTGTGTGATTGCTACTCTTCGTGCACATGAAATCAATTTGTCTCTCCTGTATCCATCTTGGGTTGGTCGGCGTTTGATCGCCGGGCACAGAGGGGCGCTCTATAAAGACGAACCGGTCTGAAGGGGGACACAAGTCACGTTTTGGGAGTCCGGCAAATTTGGTCTGGGCTGTTCAGCACGAATTTAGCTCCTCCATTTAATATCGTCCTCCCAATGATTGTATAATGTATTAGAGGATGTCTCGGGCCTGAGGGACCACAGCCCTCCGACAGAATATGGTTTTCCTTTCAACAACTGATTAGAGATGCGCCTGTAGAAACAGCTCACTTGGCGTTCTGATCAGACAAACTTCTATAACACGCCATCAAAAAGCGGTCCATCACCAAACGGTCTCAACATATGTTAATAAGGGTTCCAACTGGAAATATAATCATACGGTGACATTAAAACATTTGTAGTTTAGGGGTTGAGGCACAACTGTCGAAACGCTTTGTTTTCACTCCTAATTTACATAATACTATTAGATTTGTATTTATCCTGGCATATGTTACTTTTAATATAAAGAGGTGTCTTGATTCGAATCAATAACGCCTTCACGGTTACGTGATCGTATTATTTCACATTGGCCATTTTGTGTTTAAACAGACAATGAATTCGAAGTGGATGTTGAATGAGGGATATCACTAATTGTCAGCCGTGTGCAGAGACGATCGGCATCCGCCACATTGACGGTACATTTACAAAACATTTACATTTAGGGTGTGTTGTAAATGTGTACATTGTAAAATTTAGGATTATATGTCTTGTTATTGGTTTAATCTGTTTTAATATTTCATTTCTTCGGTTTGAACTTTCCGAAGTTCCCTCGCTTTCAAACAGACAATGCACCTAATATCTCACCATTTTCCTGTCGAAATGGTAGATGGAACATAACACCACAATGAAAATATGTCGTACTGGTGACAGTGGAGATGTCTCTATGATTATAAGTGTACATATTTCACAAAAGAAAGAAAATTGCATTTACAGAATGCATGTTTATTAATCCCAAATCTAGTTAAGTTTCAGGCACTTTTTCAAGTGCAAACACGTTGTCCTGAAGCATCTGTGTGGACACTGAAGCACCTGTGTGGACACTGTTGCCTTAGGATGAATACTGTAAAGTCTTCCGACTGAACAGTATCCACCATCAACAACTCTATCTATCGATGTCATTTCTATATCATACCAAAGGTTACGGTCTGAGCACAATAGAGTTGGTCTGTGAAGCGCAATAGTGCAGTGGTAAGGCGTCAGGTTATCGCACTGAAAGCCCGGGTTCGTTTCCTGGAGGAGTCACCTACGTTCGGGTCCCAAGGTGGGCACATTTGTGTACTATCTTTAGACAATATACATAGCTCCACAATGTCTGAGTTCACCCAGCTGTAAAATGGGCACCCGTAAACATGGGCTGCCTAACAGGCAGTATGGCTGTATGATGCCAGGGAGTTGAAAAAGTATCGAAACGTACGACTGTGCCCTATATTCGTAACGCCGTGAGTAGGCAAGCGCCACATAAGCGGACTATTACTATCACTATTCGTGACTAGTGCTATATAAACATAATATTGTGTCTGAAAATGGGTGCATTGTTTTGAAATCTCTTGAAAACACCATGCATGCGGAACACGTTACGTTAAAGGTAAATAGAGCAATATGTTTCTTAGGTGCAAAAAATACCCTCATCCAAAACATCGTTCTGATTTACTAGTATATCAGTGTGATTATCGCCCGATATTGTTCTCATAAATTTATCAAACGTTGCCAAGTTTTCCAGCATGATGGATCAGTGTTGTAGACTGAGTCGTGCACTACCAAACCCGAGCTGATACGTGATATAAAGAAATACACCGTAATCTTTGATAATGTTCATACCATTTAGAGGGTGTGTCTGTTTGACTATTGGGACTCATTGAAGAAATAGATCCACTTTAACGGAGCGCATTAACTAATTGACGTGAATTAACCTGTGGTCAAATAAACATTTCCTCACCATATCTCATTACCAAGACTCATCAATCGTGGGTAAGTGTGGTGATCGACCTCACAAACAAGACATAATTGGAGAATATGCCGTCACCGGCAAACACTTATGGATTATCTGCCCCTGGTGAAATTAGCATTCGCGTTTAACATTGATTTCACTCCTGGCATCGTGTGTGTGCACTTGTACATCTATTATGTTAAATAGAAATACGATAGCAACTTCGACAACAGTTTGCGACCATTGGCGAGATAAAAAATACCCAAGTTATATGGCCTTGTATTTACATCTGCTTCTTCCATGTTTACTAAATATATGTCGAACATCTGTTTCAAATTCTTCCGAAGATTACTAAATGTAGGAACAATGCTTAAAGACCCCCATCTCCATGTTGTTTGGGGGGTTAATATTTTAATTACAGCTGGACACTGTCTTCCGATGTCCGAAGTTATTGACCCCTGACGTCTGTGGTCTCAGTGACATATGGAACATTGTGGACAGGTTGTCCAGAAATATGAAGACATGAAGTCTGCACGGGCGTATGAAAGCTATGCAGGATAAACAAAGGATGATCACACTGCCCCTGAAGTCTTGGTCAAGTTAGAGACCAAGACGATTAGCAGCGATTTGATTGAGGCTAAATTGCCACAAATTGATTTGATTACCGTAAGCCGCTTCCAACGCCCTGTAGTCAAGGCTCGACTCATTCCGTCAAGAAAATCGGATTTCCAACGCGGGGCAAAACAATGGGATGAATTCTGGGGCCCTCCTTATCCCTTTCCACCCATCACCTGGTGGCCCGAGGCTTGATTGATGAAGCGGTAGAACATCAAAGACCTGCATTATTCAAGGTGAGAGAAAGGTGATTGTCTGATTTATTTTAAATCTGAAGTGAAAGTTTTGATCAAGGAGATGTGGTTGCTTTTGTTTCCGCCTAAGACCCGTCAGCTTCCGAGAGCAATCCCTTACCTGGTGTTCGAAAACGGGGGAAATTATCTAGTTATAGGATTGCAAGACTCTGGCAAAATAATAAAGACAAAAGAATTTATCCTAAATTAATGGCCAGCATTATCTTTACCTGGCATCTCGTTTATAACCGTTAAATAGCCATGTTGGTTTTTCTACTAATGCGGCATTATGTAGAGGTTGTTTCTCATGCTAAGCGTGGAAGCTTATGACAAACAACCTTAGCACCCTCTAGTGGTGGCCCACACAGAACGAAACAGTGGGTGACGAGGGTTCAAGGTCCGTGGCACGTCATGACGCATTGCTCGCGAGAGACCAGTTCAATCTTGCTTTTGTTTCATAGTTTGATAAGACGTATGGTTCCAAGTTAATATGTCTGATGAATCGAGTGTCACGATTTGTGACATGATTAATCTGAGTACTAACGTGGTATAGTATTGTCGTTGTCACATTTGGATTTTTTTTAAATAAAAGAAATTATTTAATTCTGGTGCAATCAGCAGAATATCCGTATTGTTCAATGAGTGTTACTCTTTATTGGCTCAATGTAGAAAACACCGTTTATATTATAACATTACTCACAGAAATCTTAATCTGTATTGCACCATGTATTTTGACGCCATGCTAGCCTCCAAACATGCACATTTCACACGAATGTACCAAACTTGTAAAACGTTCTATCTTGAGAATATCTGGTTAATGTTTTATGTAAGTTTCTTAAGCAAGCGTTCTCGCTTGTCTAATCAAGTAATTTAGAATTCTTATTTATAGAGTTGGTTAAGTGCTTATTATTCAACTGACTTTTTCAGGGCGACGCTCTTCAAGAAAGCAACATCGATATCACAGTACCTCAATGGCTGCTTTCAAGTTAATGCCCCCTGAACACTTCAGCCGACAGTTCTGTTTCTTTATCCCTTAAATCGATATGTTTAACACAGGTCGGCACAGCACATACTGCTAGCACATACAGATACACTCACAACTTCGAGCTCACCATACAGAAGAGGTAAAAATATACATGTTTTATTAATGCACATTTCGTTGTACAAACGTAATGCATATAACAGTTCATTTGGTATTTAAAAACTCGACACTTAGCCAGCTTGGCTTATGACAAACTTAAGCAAGCTGACAAACTACCATAACAGGCAAAAAGTAATTCTTACCGTAATCAATTAGGTTTAAAGAAAAACGTTTCAAAATTGACGCACGAAATAATAGGTTATACCAAGGTTGTCCGCAACGACCCCGTCAACTCTCTATCAATAAATAACAACGGGGGGGCTATCAGGTGGTACACTGTCTTCACCTAGCCAGTTGCGTGACTCTCGCCATCATACGTCACCGGAACAGCTTGAGAGCACGTGACACGTGCACGAGACTTCACGTGGGAAATACTAGTATTTTCCGCACGACTGATTTTGTGTACAAATCTTTAACGACACACACACACCTGTAAATGACACCAGACTTGGTGTTAACAATGTACATGCATTTGGTATATTGAAATAAGTTCATATTCATCCGAAACTCTTATTAAGGAGGATGAAGCTTGTTGACCGGTTGAAGTTTAACATTGCACGACACCAAAAACAAAGATGTTTTAATTAATGGTGTCACGTCGATATTAAATTCACTTATATTTCGTCATTGTTACTCATCAATATCCCCAAATACAAATGGCCGCCAAATGGGCCAGCAGTAGTTTCTATCGTGGTCACAATGACGACTGCCACTTCCGTTAAAGCAGCGGTTGAATACAGACGTGTCTGGCTTAGAGTTAAATAAATTTCATATTTCACATCAGATTACACGTGGGATTAGGGTAGTTTATATTTAAGGGCACTACGTAGGAAGGCTATACCATGGATCGTTGTATTACTTTATAGCCGGACGTCGTAGCGTGATGTATTGGACGCGTCGGTCGTATGTGAGTGATACGAAGGGGTGGTCAAAATATTATTATTGTTACAGCACAATAATTATATATATTTAGTTCAATAATTTTGTGGGTGCGCATGCACATACATCAGGCAGACAGACATGTTATTTCAGTACCTAGATCATTTGCCCAAAATACATTCTGACACTAACTTTCACAATCCGCGCATATGGATTTACCTGTGCCATGTACACATATCACACGCTGGTTCCACATGTGTACACATATCACACGCTGGTTCCACATGTGTACACATATCACACGCTGGTTCCACATGCGTACACATATCACACGCTGGTTCCACATGCGTACACATATCACACGCTGGTTCCACATGCGTACACATATCACACGCTGGTTCCACATGTGTACACATATCACACGCTGGTTCCACATGTGTACACATATCACACGCTGGTTGCACATGTGTGAGCCCTTCTAAGTTTATACACCTTAAGTTACTGTAAGAACTTACCATTATCATATGCAACACTGCCCTTATCTGATGCCGTGATATCTATAAAAGACTGATGTGGTACTGATTTTACGTACTTTTGAGAATATATGTGCTTCTTCTGGGCGCATATTGTTTACACACAAATAATACATGATATTCGTCTGCTACAGACGGTATTCCATACACAGTATCTCACTAGCATTTGATTTTACATAAGCCTTAGTAGGGAGACAATTACTAATTTTACCTCTGATGCTATCAAGACTTTATTCTCGGTAATTGCAGATTAATAACATACATGTAATTATCTCATAATAATTTCAGTCGTTGTAAATTGACATGACCTCAAGTTACAAAGCGCATGAGCACACCATGAATAAAACACACTCACCCACCTCAACCCCTCTCCACCAAACACGCGCACACACACACATCTTTCCAGAGAAGTGGACAATTGTAACCTTTCTTTCAGTGAACAAAAACATATATTTCATCCCATCAAGAAAACTCAAATGAGGTTGACGTGTACAATTCCGAGAGGATAATACTGCTTTAGATGATACTTAAGTGTTCTGTTCATAGCAAATGTTAGCTGTCTCCATTGACTTGTAAGATCAAGGATACTGAATTAGAAATGTACATGTATATATATATATATATTTAACACTGGCATTGTTATTACGGACATTTTGGTTTCGTTGATTTGTTTGGAAGCGGTCATCTTTGACAAGTCAGTTTTGATATGTATGCGTAATACACTCGTAGATAATATATAGATACAATGTATTTTCACGGTGGTGAACTTCAGTCCTTTTGACTTGTAACAGGAATCTTGGTGTATCGGTGTATTTTCACATAAACCCTGAATGAATTTGTCGTCTTCTGGTTCCGAATTTCCCATTTTACACACACGCACACACACACACGCACGCACACTAAGTAGTAATTTAGTTTCACCTAGAACAAACGTTAGAATCTGTTCTTTCTTGGGCACTTTATTCCCAAATATAGCACATGTTACCGAAATAGGTTCTTTTCAACAAAATCTAAAGAAAACATAAGTTGAAAATATGACAACATAGATACTATTCTCAGGGTACTTGTAATTAGAACGTGGAAATGTTTAGTCAATATCTACCGACGGCGCGGAAACAATGAGAAAAACGCAAGAAAAATGCTTAACGAGAAGTTTTCACCAGCAGCAGAAATTCTACAAAGGAAGCTGAGCAAAGTAGATCATCTATGAGGCCACCTCCGGCCAACCCCCTACCATATGGCTTATTAAGGGTTGCAGCTAGCAGTGTGTGGTAGAGGGAGGGGCTAAAGGAGGCGCGACCTCGAGCACCACGGTCTGGCATAACTCCGATATAATCACCCTATAGTGTTACAGTGTGGCGCGCTAGTCGAGGCCTCTCCACAAGCTATTGTCAGGTGATGCTATCTGCTCAGACAGGCAGTTGGTTGGCCAGTGTTCATAACAAGGTGTTAGGCGAGCAGGTTCATTCATTGTGACAGGTGTCATAGATCATGCAAGCGACAGGGCGACTTCTTGACAGGAGCGAACTGTATTGGCGCGTAATTATACAGTTTTCCAGTGAACCAGTCTCTAGCAGTACAAGGAATTCTACGAGTTATAGATAAATGGATACACAAAAGCTAATTCGAAGTTATTTCTTAATCACTGCAGTGAATTATTCCCTGAACGACTTAATTTTGTTATTTTTGTTGAGTTTGACGAGCCTGCTTCCCGGTATTCCGGTAACAGCCAAAGCTTTCTCTCATTTTTTGCAGATATACTGTTCCAAGCTTCTGACTTCAGGTTTGCACGGGACGTGTTAACAACTTCAAATACATGTAAATATGGAACATACATGTTACACGATATGATAATAATGAAACTGATTCGTAAACTCTTCCTTTATAATCTTTGCTTCCGTGAGGTGTAACACCATACGGACAACTCATTGGGCGTATTCGTTGGATAGTTGCTATCGTCCAAAGTTTACAAATACATGTCCAGTAAAACAGGTATTTCCCAACAGAATCCTAAAGACTGACCGACTGCGTATGGTTTTACGCCGCTTTTAGCAATCTTCCACCAATATCATGGCTTCACACGTTGTATCCAAATGGGGAATCGAACTCGGGTCTTCGGCGTGACGAGCGAACGCTTTAATCACTATCCTACCTCACGGCCTCAGAATTCTAAAGAGCAATAGACATATAATCGTTATGGCTGTCACTTGACCTGCCAATGTGGATTACACATTCGCATGCGCATAATTACCCTAACGTTGATGTTTCCCAGGAAGTTTTTGTGTCTCAATTTCATATTAACTCCATCCCTATCCGAATTGTGCCCTAAAATCTACATTATCAACATCTACAACGTTTTCGGCTACCAAATATCTACCTGAGTTGCCAACTCGCAGAAGTCCTCGCTTTTGATAGGATATTATGCAACTAGAACCCGCACAGACATTTGGAAAACACGTTGCACAGAAACGAGATACTGCCTACTTGAAAATGGGTGCATCTGTATCAGTTGGATCCACGCAAAAGAAGCGGGCAGGTCGTTACAGAGGAAGCAGTTAGATTCAGACACCGGAAGAACTTAGATTCATGCACTCGCGTAGGCAGACCTCCACAATGAGTGAGTGAGTCAGTTTCGTTTTACGTCACTTAAACCAATTTTCCAAAAATATGAACGCCAGAAATGAGCATCACACACGCACACACACACACACACACTCAGACAGAGAGAGAGAGAGAGAGAGAGAGAGAGAGAGAGAGAGAGATCCAAGGAGCACACGTCCATCAAGAATGCAACTTAAATCCATCAGACCATTTGTAATGAAACAGTAGTTAGATTCACACAAAGGATATGACACACCATGTCAACTATATGACAACCATTCGGCATAAGTCGCCCTGAAAACTACGTATAGTGATTCAAGTTTTAATTTCATAGTGCGATTTGTATTTAAGGGTATTGCTAATGTGGATTTTGATCGTTTTGATTAAATATCTCATTCCCATAGAGACGGAAACGAGCCTCATGTGCCAGTGGGCAGGGACAAAGTGATATTTAACTCCAGATGCCTGGGCTTAGACATAGCTGGAGGAAGGTAGCAGTTACCGACGCTACCAAAACATCCCCCAAAACAACATGACGACCTCAAAACCCGACTAACTAACACACATTACATCTCACAATTCATCAACATCAGTTTATGCACGTTTGTGTGATGTTCGATTTTAGACACGCTCGAATTTGTCAAACCCGTCATAAACATGACCATTGACATATTTCTGTCTCATGCAAAGATCAAGACAGCAGATTAATCAAATATACCCGCGATGTGAGCGTCCCGCCTAGTCTTCAAAACACCTGCGGCTTCCTCCATCTCCACAGATCCGGAATCAGTTTCAATTTTTTGATTATAGGAAAATTGATATTCTATATGTGTCTATGAAAACGTTCATTTGAAGCGAAACCTGCACGGATGAGATCTCAACTGCCTATCATTTGGCCATTAGAAAGTTGACATTCAACCTGCCAGACAGTGAGTTAATAACGTTCTCTCTCTCCACAGGAAAATCAGGCATACATCATCAAATGCATTTTCATTACCCACAGCTCGTTAGGTAGCTGTTTTACGCTGCAGTCAAAGTATCGTAGCTCTTCATGCGTGGGTCAATTTACGGTCCATCTCTCAACAAATAAAGAAAGGAGAGCGTGCTTGTCAGCGACTGGTTTCCTGACGGGGCACAGTCTATATTTACAGAATCGTTGTGTTTAACTGTCGCCAATTGCTCTTGGGTAAGCACCGTTATTAGTGAACAATTGCACCCGAGTTTTCGCAGCTGAGTCCAAGAGATTTTCAGGTAAAAAGCGAGACTTTTAGTTTGCCACATTGATTACCATTTGGGCCCAGGTGTTAGGGGAGGGACTGCTACCGTTGATTCTTTCTTGCCTTACCTGTCGCGCACAGGAACAAACAGAAGTACGGGAGAAAATTGTAAATCAAAGGTATTCTCTGCAGTATTAATTGCTAGTAATCACTACTTCTTTGGCTGTATAACACAGTGCTAATCGCTAGGTGTAGTGCAGACTTCTGGTGTTTAGTGACGGAGCTTCAAGAAGCACTAAGTGGGGGGTTAGTGTGTTATGGATCAATATGCTGGCCGCTGTGATTACTGCGGGCGACTTGTATCGCCGAATAGAAGGTATTTCATGAATAAATCATCGACTACTCGTCATTTGGAATGACGGATGTATCTGGCTTTCCACAGCCTTAATAACTATTAATTACGCAAAGTTTTTAGTTAGCACAAACTTGGCATTTTATTGTCCCTCTCGTGGCCCGAGGTGGAGCTGATTAATGAAACAAATCTGCTGTGTGACGCAGAATCAATTCTTACTCCCATAAATATACACAGTATGCGTCCTTCAACGGTCCATATTTATTTATCTATATCGTCAATAGTCCTGTTTCATGACACGTGTAGTTTTATAATCCAGTGAGACGTATGGTAGTAATACTGTCATGATAATTCCTACCTATACAAACCCAAGTGTGGTAAGATGCTTTCATTTAACAACCTTTTTGGCTAATGTTATTGTATTATGAGGTATCATAATACAATCAAGAAACGGCCATCCATTAAGTAAATATTCTTATTAATCATCAACTTCTAAAATGCCAGTCAAGCGGATTATATATAATTACTTTTCTATAAAACGCACTTCTATAAACCGTTTTTGTTTTGCCTTTTCTTGGTGCATAGACCTTGTACTATAATTTTATACAGCGAATTATTAAAGACGAAAGCACAATTCGCACGTGAGTCCCACAAGCTTCGATACTTCACCCCTGTTGTAAATGTCTCGAAACGAAGACTATAAGTGTGATTTGCTGCAATGCTAGGAGACATTGACACCAAACTCTGCATCGGTTGTGTTCCAGTGTGTAGTCTCTTTACCACAAGAACACAATCCGTGGTCCAAGTGCCACGTGAATTTCACCCCGTCGCGGTAACTCATCAAAAACATGTCACAACTCTGTAGGAGATTTCTACAAATTAAACAAACGTTCCTATCCTGATTACCTCTGGCTATGAAGCAGATTAGCCCGACTTCGTGTGGTAAATGCATTTATCTCTGACATGTAAATCAGTACCAAGCAAAGTACAGTTTACTGCAAAATGAATCGCCATCGCGGGTAATTACCCGTTGATGAAGGAGCCAGAGCCCTAATATGAAGTGCCGCCGCCGGCGATGTTGTGTTGGACCAGTGACGCTGACGGCAGTGGAATGATTAAATCTGTGTGTTCATGGGGAACTAGTTTATCTAAGTTTAATTCACGCATTTGTCAGAGCTTCGATAGGCTAGGATGCGAGGCAGCTTGGTGAAGTTGTTGAACTAATATGAACTGGGGGATCTGATAGATTGCACATCGTGTTCGCTTGGGCTAAAGTGAAGCATGGTGATTCAGTTTGGATTGATATAACTCATTTGTGGAATCGCTTCCACTATTGGACTGCTGAATCAGCTTCGGGCTAAATAACGGGATATTACCGCCATGTCTTTTTTTACAGGGTGACAAATAGACCATCGTGAAATAAAAAATACAACACAAATACCCGTCGGATCTGTAGCCTGATGCACCAAAGCTGTAGTAATACCGATATTAGAGGAGGGGGTTTTACGCGATACTATGGGAGTCCGGAAGTCTAATTTCTTTTACTGATGTTTTTAACAGGGCCGAGTATAGACCGACACGTGTGTATTAAAAGAAAATCATAATTTTGAGTAAGGGAAAAAAGAATCTGTGAAACAGAAAAGGGCAAGATACATTGTGACGGTGAGGGCGAGAAACTGTGTCCCACACTTCGATCGCTACACACTTTCATGTCAGTTTTCCTGATGCAATTCATTGTCAGCTTGTGCTGAGTTCATAATTTGACTTCAGCATGTTCATCACATATTTAGACATGAATTATACTTTTTCGGTTGAAGGACGGTCTATAGCTGTCAATGTGTATATTGTTTAATATTCGTTGGCTATTTTAACAGTAGTTAACTGTTGTTTTAAATGTGTTAATGGGTTCGAATAAAACATGTGGGCTGGATATTGATGTGGTCAAAACGTACACATCGTCTTCTTAGTATTTCAGCACTGGTGAATATCGGTGAAAACCAGCTACGGTTCACCACACTTCTGGTCTGTCTCCGTCATTAACTATCTTTCTGTGCTATAAAGATCAATATTAATAATGTGCATATTTATAACGAGCCTACGTCACGCCCTAGGGGTGCCCTAAACACAACCGTGTTATAGCGGTCAGTGGATCACGTGGGTGTGCTCTCCATGTTTCATTCGATGCATGTCTGAAATATTTTACAGAGGCGCTGTACCGAAACCCCCTGTTCTCTGATCCTCACACCAGCCTTGTGTGAACTACGATTCTATAGCTGCGTTACCCAGGGGAAACTAAACAGAGGATGGATATCCCCACCCTGATACAGTCGTTTAGATACTGACATCCGTTCCAAGATTCTAACAAGGTTTGATCGTTGTCGATGGGATCACAGCCTTTATCGGATGTTGGTAGCATCTTCTGTATAAGTTAATTCAGCGATATTCGAGCTAAATGACGGTCTTCTGTAGGTACTTAAATGTGTGCACATAGCAGTAATAGAACATTAAAGTCAATGAAATATCGCACGTTACTCCCTCCAGACTGGTCGACACATCAGCTTATCCACGTAATGTCCATCTTATTCCAGCTGTATGTCACCGATCGAAATAACATATTTGTTCATTTCTTATAAAATGAAACAACGTTCATTAATTGGAAATCTAACCCAATCTCAGGAGGTATTAGTTCTTTAAAAAGATGAACCGATCTTTTTGGCCTGCGGTTAAAAGTCCAGATTGTCGATTATCGTCCGATATCACATATCTAATTGACTTTTGTACAGAAGGCTTAATTTTAAAGATGTTTAAACCAGTTCTAATGGTGAAAGGCTGCTACATGAGTTATTTGAAGCCGTTTCTCTGGAGCTGTAACTGTCGCTGTGTCCAGAGATAATCTTCGAGGATTTGTGCGTGATGTAGCAGAACACAGATTTTAATTATAATTATGGAAGTAATTAATATTTTGTGTTCATTATATATGCTTCGTTTTAGACATCATCATACTTGTATACTGTAAATAAGTTGTGTAGAGGTTTGTGTTCGATAATATTTCCTGTATATAACTCCCCGTTGTGCAAACTGATTTTATCCGACTAGTAAGTAGTAGGAACAGATAAGGTGGAACAGAAAGGCATGTGTGTTCAACAATACGATATTCACCCATACAGAAGACACATTTCCAATGGAATGGAATAAATTGCTATATGCCCCTTGATTTCTCTTCACCATCTGTTTTCTACTTGGTGCCATCATTTCCATGTTAACACTCATGTAAATCCAACATCCGCTACTTTCTTGGAATGGTATATCAGTATGTTTGCGTTATTGTAGATATATTTAGACTTCTAAAAGTGTTCTAAAAATGTTTTAGCATGAACATAAATGTATAATTAGTAAAATGAAATCTGACAAAGTGAAACCAAAGTGGAGAATATTGTTCATCCTTTTAACCCTGATTATCTGGGAAAGTGAAGTAGGTGAGCTTCCTTTATTATAGTTCTCTATATCGTGTTCTGTTTAAACACACGATTGTTTAGTTAGAGTGTACTGTTTCGTAAGAAAAATAACTGATGTGACCCGGTACGTGTTCATGAAGTCCTGTAAGCGTACAACCGACTCAAGCAGACATTTCTTATGAATATGGAAAGAGGTTTTTCTTTACTGATACCACGTCTTGTTCATAACTTGGGATCGTATACAATTACTGACTTTAAGCAGGGTTTAGGAACAGATGGGTCAAGAAAGACATCGGCTCTGATGGACGCCATGTGCAACAGCCATGAAGGTCGCCCGTGATTCCTCCCACACGGCCACATAATATCGGGGTTTTAATGCTGGGATAGCGTTAACTGTTTCGTTGTCAAAACCGTACGGTTCCTCAGCGGTTGTCATAAATATAGCACGGCCCATTAGTCGCACTGATGTTGCTAAAGGTCGTTGATGTCAAGGAGGGGACACTCTGAATGTCACCGAGGCACACGACTCGTGCATGTCCCGACAGATAAACAATTGAGGCTGATGTTCTCATGTTAAGAGTTTATCCCTATCATTTGAGTGTCTAAATGACCGGTAGTCTTTGTACAACGCCTGGCGCTTCGAGTCCGCCATTTGTAGAGGGCGGCCATTTTGCCCGTTTAATCTTCTGATTGCAATCAAAATTAACTTTCATGGCGTGGTCTGAACCCTCCGGTGCATTTACCCTGAGTTCCGACACGTGCCTCTGCGCATGCCGCATTGAGAGCTCCGGCGCTCGCGCATCTGTTTCACGTGCATGGCCGAGTCTGACGGGGTTGTGATAACATTTCTGCAGTCGCGTACACGGATTACCAGATGCCGTTTGTCCCTCGGCTGCCTTCATTTCAAACAGCCACGTATTAACTGCATCAATTTACACACCCGTCATGTTACCGATGCTTGTCACAGTGTCAGCTACGGTGTTGCAACTCAACCGTTTTATCGCTGAATAAGATGGAAATTACGTTAAACATATTGGTTTGAATTTTGTAATAAAAACCTTGGTTTGTGTTCATTACACGCTTAAACTGCTCAATTGAATGGTGTTAAAATCGTTTTGGTGTTTGTGACATATTTACAGGACTGAGCATGATGTGATTGTTATCACATTGCTCAGTATGAGATAACCCGCGAAACCACATTTCACTTGGGGCGCGACAAAACGACTTCAAGTCGGACAGATGAGTGTATTCGCCATAAAGTAACACTAGTTAGATATAATCCAGATTTTGTTTTACATGCTGACAGTGATATATCCCTTACGCGAATTAATGATCGTTTTGATATTCACATCGTTGTGGTGTGAGCTTGTTTGTCATGGCCTTTATATTTACTATACATAAATAGAACTTATGATGGGCTATAAACGAACAGATTTTAGTAACCAATCTGGAACAGGTTTACATTGACTGCCTTCAATCTCGGATCCCAGATGGCGACATCAGGTACTCACGTGTGACGCGTGGCATTGCGAGAGTTGGCGAGATGTGACACGTGCAGCTCGACTGCGCACTCCTCGAGAGTTATTCTGTCTCCGCCTCGTTCTTAATCTCAATTACACATCAGCAATTGACCTTAAAAATTGATACTCTAGACAAAATATTGATTAAAACTATTTCTCCCTGGGCAAACAACGACCCTCTCAAAGAAATTCAAATTTAACGTGCCTCAAACGACAGCCCACTAATGCTGGTCTTTGTACAACCCGGACTGCTACTGTTGCTATGAAAGCAGCAATATAAGATTAAGTCTCCAAAGTCAATCAAAGTGACATTATGATAGCTTTTAAGATTGAAATTATGTTTTCTCAGTCGTTGCGTAAGCAAAGTCTGACAATAAGACCAGCGGTACATCGGATACCCTGAAAGCCAGAGCCAGATCTTGGATCTGGAAAATGTACAACTACAACAGAGTCTACGGGATGCATATTGTAGTCTGTACAACAAGTTCATAATACATTCACACTGCTATAGACGTATCCATATAACAAGGCCTGCCTCTTGATGACTCGAATTTATGAGGCATTGTACATGTTGCAATGACACTACATCCAGTATTGCGAACGTTATGCAATTTGGTGCAAACATATGTTCATTTTGTCAACGCATTTGTATCGAACATCAAAAGAACTAACATGTCAGTATGTTTTCTAGTTTAAACATAAACCTCCGGACGAAAGAAAGTATATATCCACGTAGCTGACCGTTTATTTGGCTGATCTATTTGTTGAACGTATCAAAGGTTACCTTGGTGTTTTGGAGAGTTTCGGAGAAGGCATGGAGCGCTTAAACTTTTAAAATGAAATTTTGAATACGGGGTGTGCTTGAATCCTATGTTTATGTGTACTTATTTTTGTCTAGTCGTGTAGATATGATTATTTCGGTGTCAGCCGCAGGTAAAATCAGTGAGGTAATGCATTCATGTCAATGATTCGTGTAATTCACTGACTGTTTGATACCACCCATCACCTGTGTAATCCAAGATGGAGTATTATAGTCTCGCCTTTTGCACAAATCACAGCATTTACAAGCACGTACTTTGATATTCGATGTACAAATGCCACCAAAATGAGTTATGGCCGACACTTGACATTTACAATTTACAAAGTAATGATAAACATCAGCACAAAGGGAAGACGGCGTCTTAATAGGCATATACTCTACATACATTCACATACACACACATCACCACCAGAACACACAGAATGCAGACAGACTGTACTAGATATATTCAACCATTCAACCTCACGACACGTACAGTGACGTATGATTAAGAACTGAATATCAGTTTGCGTGTTTGCGCTGAAAAGTGATATCAAAGCGTTGTTCAAACTCGTGTGGACGAGCGAGTTTGCGAGCATTCATTTCTTAAGAATTTCCTACTTTGAAGTTTACACACACGTTTTTTACCCATTTTATATGATCATTGTCCATATTCATGTGTCTTAATACCTGCAAAATGCTGGAATGTTCTTCAGGACATATTGTAGATATGTCTCTATACCTGGCGATGTTTTACAAATGTATCCCAACCCTTGAAGAAATAGTTCTCAAACTATTCCTTAAAATATACCAAGGAATTCGTCATCAGAGTTGAGACTGCTGTGATAAGTACAACATCAACAAAGATATCAAACAGAATCAAATGTCATGACAATAGCAAGATCCTTAAACAATCTGTCATTGTGCACTTTACTTTATGACGGATTCGTTGGACCGCATAATAATACACTGACCGTCTTCGAAGTTGTGCGGCGTGGGGAATAGAAAGCGGACTTCCTGGTTGTATTCTATTTATTTGTGATTGTTGATTGTGAAATTTATTGAGCTTTTGTTAAGCAGATAACGGGGCAGATGAACCCACAAACTGAGAGAGACTAAACGCTTGTGAAAAGAAACAATGTTCGGATATTGTAAATGGTAGTGAAGAAGTCACATTGCCAAAAGTGGGGTGACTTGAAATGGGCATCACCACTTGCAGCAAGATCATTGGGATTCCTTGAATCCGAATCGAAAATTGAGATTTGAAAATTACGTCGTTCTTGTCGGATGCGTTGTCAGTCAGATTTGGCAATACTATGCTCAGTTGGTCCTTTTCGCAAGTAGTTAGCATGTAGAATTGAAACAAGGAATGTGAATACAAATAATTTTTGTTTTGTTTACGTCAAGATGGACATAGAGTATTCTGGGAAAACCCGGAAAGTAGTTGCGGTAGAGTTTCACATGACCTAGATCGGCTCGAAAACGTTCACACACATATGAACGATTTGAAGGGTTCAAGAGAAATGAACCCATAACTTCAGACAGCATGATCACTCTCACAACCAACAGGATCGGTAATCTGTGTTATCTTCAAATTATGAAATCGTATACTAGTATTTATAAGAACGAGCGTATTTACCGTCAGGTAATTTCACACATACCATCACAAAAGATATTACCAAAATATATCATAAACAAACATACAACTGGAAATTGATGTAAAGTGGACTTGAACCCAATCATTCCAGTCATTCTACTTTTAAACGTGCAATTTTCCCTTTATTGTAATGTTTCCACTAAGATGCACTTTAACAAGCTTAAGGTAACACCCTTATCGGGCGGTGTTGAGAATTTAGCCGTCAGGTGTATGGAAACCTAGAAGGGACATTGTCGAGCCTTATTGAATGTGTTACACGCTTTTGCGTGTGCATGTTCCTTTTAATAAAATTGAAGCGAAGGGGGTCTATTATTCAATAACAGACCCACATTATCTGATTTCCATTTAGTTTGTTTTATGGATGTCCTTTGCATGCGGTATCTAAGGCAATGTTATTTACAAAGCTGAAGATTAGTTTTGTTTGTGGGTTTATACAACAGGACTGGGCAAGCGTTTATATTGCGTTCCCAGTAAAACAGCCATGCCACATTGCGTAACTACAACTTTCAGAACACATACCTCCGATTGCATTTGAGACGTTCAAACCCATTCGATAATCTCGACACTCACACACGCTCGATCGCGATAATCCTGTAGAATACCATCTCTCACATGATCGACACGCTGTAGAATACCAGTCTTCAAATATGATCGACATTCTGTAGAATAACGGTATTCACATATGGTCGACACACTGTAGAATAAAGATCTTTGGATATGATCGACGCCCTGTAGAAATCCATTCTTTGCACATGATGGACACCTTGAACAATACCATTCTTCACACATGATCGACTTGCTGTAGAATAACAATCTTCACACATGATCGACACAGCATAGAATGAAAATCATCACACATGATCGACGTGCTGTAGAATACCATTCTTCACACATGATCGATGCTCTGAAGAATACTAATCTTCGCATATAATCGACACTCTGTAGAATGTTAATCTTCACACATGATCGACGGGCTGTAGAATTCCAATCTTCACATATCATCGACACCGTGTAGAATACGAATCTACATAAACGGTGGACACCCTCATGTACACCAGTCTGCATAAACAGTGAATACCCTCCAATACACCAGTCTATATACACAATGGACACCCTACATAACACCAGTCTACATACGCAATGGACACCCTACATTACACCAGTCTACATACACAGTGGATACCCTACATTACACCAGTCTGCATACACAGTGGATACCCTTCAATACACCAGTCTACATGCGCAGTGGATACCCTACATTACACCAGTCTACATACACAGTGGATACCCTTCAACACACCAGTCTGCATACACAGTGGATACCCTCCAATACACCAGTCTACATACGCAGTGGATACCCTACATTACACCAGTCTACATACACAGTGGATACCCTTCAACACACCAGTCTACATACACAGTGGATACCCTACATTACACCAGTCTACATACGCAGTGGATACCCTACATTACACCAGTCTGCATACACAGTGGATACCCTACATTACACCAGTCTACATACACAGTGGATACCCTACATTACACCAGTCTACATACACAGTGGATACCCTACATTACACCAGTCTACATACGCAGTGGATACCCTACATTACACCAGTCTGCATACACAGTGGATACCCTTCAATACACCAGTCTACATGCGCAGTGGATACCCTACATTACACCAGTCTACATACACAGTGGATACCCTCCAATACACCAGTCTACATACAGAGTAGATACCCTACATTACACCAGTCTACATACACAGTGGATACCCTCCAATACACCAATCTTCATACACAGTGGACACCCTACATTACACCAGTCTACATGCGCAATGGACACCCTACATTACACCAGTCTACATACGCAATGGACACCCTACATTACACCAGTCTACATACGCAATGGACACCCTACATTACACCAGTCTACATACGCAATGGACACCCTACATTACACCAATCGTCTCATGCGCTTGGTACCCTCTAGAGCACTGCCACTCTGCTAAATCATACCATTAATATTCTTTTGCGGTATCGACAACCACTTCATTACCTACTTAACGCACAAACAAGTCTTTGAAGAATACACCTCTGATAATTGTCTCGTCTGGCTAAGAGTACTTTTAAGGACACAAAATGCAAACGTATCTATTGCTGTGCAAACTTCGCCAAAATTCCAGAAAATGCAAAGCCTAATTTGAAAGCTCAGTTTGGTACACCAACAATCCAACTTCTATGATAATACGAAAGATAAGCAATAACATTATTGACTTAGTGGCTTAATGATCTTTTAAACTCGCGTTACATTTTGACTACAGAGACCATTTCATAAATGGAGACACTTGACATTTAAAGAGTATATAATCCAAGAGAAGTTATGTGTACTCACTCATATAAATTATTAAAGCAAATTATTTCATTTTTTAAATTGTAACTTGAAACGCTCGTCGGTTTCGTGTGGCCGTAGTTTTACTTCCGAAATATCAACTACAATAATCAAGGCATCGGGTGACACATAACGTTGGCGTTGTTGGTCATTTGAAAACAATTACGTTAGATACGTTACGAATTTGAACCAGATACGTTACCATTACCTTAAAGAATTTATTGCAATTGAAATGAGCTTGTTGACGACATCTTGTTTAAAACCGCCTCATTAGGGGCCAGACATTGAGAAGTGATGGATCGCACTGTCTAACAATTCCCGATGATCACCTGATAGCGGAAACGCGTATCTGTCTGGTGTGAGAAATATAACTAAACAATGGCCAATTGATAGTGTTCTGTTATGTGTAATTACGCTTGTAGGTTCATAAACAAGATTGATAATGTGCCAGGTTCTCAGATGTTGTTTTCAATTTTAGCAACAGGTCTGATACGGTTTGCTAAGTCGACAAATGAACAACAGATAAGTGGATCATAAGTATTTGTTTTTGGTGGTTTAATACTGAACATCGTTTTTCATTTTATCTTGCGACGCCAGGTATTATCGATGTATTTCAGTGACCCATTCATCTATTTTTACCGCAGTCTTGCATAATCTGAATCTGTGGAATCTGTTTCTGTGGAAAATCAAGACAGGGGATTTAATTTCTTACACTGACCTTAAATACATGTATTGTTTACACAGTGTGGTTGACTGTCATGGCGACTGTAAACTGCCGCACGCCACGACTCTAATGACCTCACAGTATAAACACTGCATGTATAGAGACATGTAAAACATTTGGTCTTTTAGTTTACTCGTGTTAATAAGTTGACGATATGTCAAAGACAACCGACATAAATTCATTTACTAAAAGCTCGTTTAATATTTAATAAAAGTGCATCCGACTCTAGAGTATGGAGCATATTCTTGAGCACTCATTGTTCACTACACGGTTGTCTGGCTTCTAGATATGCACAGTCGGTGCTAAATGTTGGCGCTAAAATCGTCTCTTAGAATCAACGATACACCGTAGCCAGAAACTGTTCTTTCCTCCACCAGACGGAAACAAGTGTTATGAATAATAAACCAGAATGTGTTTCTTCGAATGTACATCTGAGTATGCCAGATTTAAACAACGATCACAAGTTATCAATCCCGCCGATCACTTTATGCTAATATCAGATGATTGCTTCTGTATTCACACCGTCCTAACCCACTTGCGTCCCGAACTGGGAAGATCGTTATGGCGTGTTACATGCATATGATACCATTTGAATTCTCCTGTTAAATCAGTGATTATGATGTGTAGAGCTGACAGTACATAAAGACAGGCATTACGATGTGTGCCTAACGATAGAAATAGTCGGTGATGGCACTCCAGAAACATCAGTTACAAACACAATACAGGAAAGGCTTACAAATGGGGTAGTTACGGAAGACCTCGCGAGGAAAGTTCAGAAGGATAACGCCATCCCTCCCCCATCAGTCGAACCCCCATACACCGCTCAATATGCCCTTGCTAATCTGTATTCCACCAAACGCTTGTTCATCTGACGAAGAAAAATCAAATTTCCTCAGAAAATCCTTCCAGCAGGCCTGTTAATCCGTTTCTGTAGATAACCAATTCTATTGGGCAATGGGCAACGCCGATGGAATTAAACACATGGGGGAACGGGCCGGTAGTTAATTCAAATCTTCGTAAACTGTAATTTTGTTGTGATCACTTGGAAATGAAGTGAGTAAAACAGGGTTAGGAGCTCATGTAGTGGAAGACGCATGAGCGAGGGGTTAGAGTAGGAGTCGGGCCGGGAGACAGCCAATTAGCAAGATAATTTTCCAAATTCCGTTTTCATTAAGCGAGGATCAGCATCGTGATGAGAGAAAAGAACACCGATACTGATGTAATTGAATTGTCCTCTCCACATCATGGCATGGCGGACGTTAATTAAAGCAACGGCGACTGCGAGGTGTGCAAGAAACCCGTGTCACCACGTCGTTGACGGTGACGACGTCCATACTGATGTGTCGACATCAACAGCACTACTACATCGGGGCCTTAGATTCCTGAAAGAAACCCCATAGAGAAATGCCTGCGACTTGATGGCTTCCTAATTCTAATGGTCAACACTGTCGAAACTGATGACAGGAAACGTGGCCAGTGGTACTTAAGTGACTGATTCTTTATAAAATCGAAGTTAGTGTTTTATCTTGACAAACTGCATAAGGGGTCCACAGGGCTTACTTACTAATTTCCAGGGTCCTTCCATGAAATATGATGGTCCTGTAAGTTATGAAACTATGTAGCAGACTGTATTGTGAGGTTTAATGATTACTTTGATAACACGAACTTTGTATTTCTTGTCATGAAATTTAAACAGTGAATACTATTGTACCTCCAAGGGAAAACCGTACACACTAGTTTTCTGCTTCTATTATACATATTTGAGCGTACTGGACACACATTTCACCAACACACACACCAACGTCTTTTGAACGAACCTTGGCCTCATGCTGTTCTAATAAAGGTTTGAGGACAATCAAGGACGATGTTATCGGAGATCAGAGTACAGCACCATGAACCGGCAGAATTCCAATACAACCAGAGTGATGACCACATCAACGTTTGGTCAGCAAAAAAGTCCATTGATATTAAAACCGATGTTTGAGATGCTGCCTTAAGTAATGCATAAGTTGATATCTTAATGGTTGTGACAGGCTTTGTAGGCGTGTCATAATCCGACATTAAACTACAGTTTCATGCAGTTGATACATTGCGTTGATTAAGTTGTGCCGTTTGCCATTATGTGACATTCAGGAACATGATATTGATTTGCCTCGCATTTATAGCACAGCTGGCGGACACATTCTATTGTAAATCTATAGCGCAATATTTATAGACTTAAAACTGCAACGTTTTCAGCGGAGGGTGGATATGTACATTGGGGCTTCATGTTAGCCTTGTGTACACAGTAATAAGAGGAGACGAAAGTGGAAACACCTTACATTGGTAGGGTAAGGATGAACATATACCACTCACAGGAATTTCCGAAACACTCTTAAATGATTGATGCTGCTGTGTGACTATCATGTTCTGTAACTTCTTTCGACTAGTATATATTGCCAAGACATTCACAAAAATGCTAAAGAATTCAGAATATTAACGTTTACATTATAACCACTTATGGAATCGTCAACGTAAACAGTTACTTCTACTACTACTACTACTACTACTACTACTACTACTACTACTGCTGCTGCTGCTGCTGCTGCCACTTTCTCTTGTTTAGCGGCGTTGACGGGGACCGCCATGTGTACAACGAGGCAGAATAATGGAGCATTTAATGCCAGATGTAATCAATGGCATAATTGTGTTATTGAAATTTGTGCAAATAAGATTAACTCTATATTTAACAGATACCACAGAACAAACTCATAAAACAACGCTATGATATTTGCGGCGAAGTCCGCATTAGCATGTTGTCATTACTAACTGAAGTAATCATCTCCCCTCATTTTGCCCAGCGTTTACTCTTCAAAGCCCGTCTATAATATAATGTGTAGTGGGGGAAAATGCATCATAGCCAAACAAAAGCTGGATAGAAATTCACATAATTCAATTCATGAATCTGTGTATTATTGGAACTAGCCGATAGCATGCGGTGTTTAATGCAAGGTTTTAATAGCAATAAATGTAATTGAATGATACTAGGATCGAGTAGGGAAGTCAGTCAAGCATGACATATCGCCCACGTCACAGTCAGAAATAGAAGTATGGTGTGTAACAACTGTGACGGGAAATGTGCGTCTACCAGCAAGGGGTGAGTTGTAAAGATTTCTAAATGAAGTCCTGTTATTTCATAGTTGCAATAATGATATTGAATGATTTACCAAAGTAAATAGTTTAATAGAAGAGCTCGTGCATTGAGCCCATTACTATCCCATTAACGGAGCAGCAATCGAAAGAAAGGAATCGTGTGGTAATTACATAATTGGCCAGTTGACAAGACTAGGGGTGTTCCTTATTCATCACACTAAACCGAGTGAACCAGTGGGCAGAACAGTCAGTACCTTGGACGGTTAACAGATAGAGATGTAAGTGCAGGAGCCTGCATTATGATTCAACAGACTTGTAGTGACTGGATATTTCATCAAAGGTGTCAGTACTGTGCACATACGACGCAGAAGACATTTACTGGCCACGCGTTTTGAGCTATGACGCAGTAGACTGGTATTATCCCACACCTGTTATTTTAGGGACCAGAACTGTGACGCAGGAGACTAGTATTGACAACAGTACAGTAAATTTCATCTGTGCTTGACGGCATTATACATTCTTAGTGATAAGACTATATACAACTAAGACTTTCTACAGTGTTTTCATGAACGATTGTGGTAGCCATTGCAACATTATTGCAGCTAATCATACCGCCGATTGCCGAAGATGAATGTGCAAAGGGTTTTTTCTCTTTATCTTTATTACGATTATGTAAAATTTTCAGTCGTTTGTTATGTACAAAGTACATGCAGTGAAATATGGACCTGTAGGCTAAAAGTCTGAAATGAGCATACATTTAACCAGATTACTGGGAGCACGTGAGAGATACTGGCTGAATGTATCATCAAATGAGACACGGGTGGTTGCAACACTTGTGGGTGATGCTACACATTCATATGTGAAATATAGACAATACACAAGAAATGCCATTTACAGCCAAATGCAATTATAATTACAAGGGTATTTTATTCTTCCGATGTCATAAGCACATACTAAGAAGGCCACTTAAATAGCACTGAACTCCCGGGCATACTCTAAACCCATACATCATAAGATTCCAAGCTGCCTGTGAGACACTAGTTAATAGTCCCACCGGGTACCCCAGGAGCTACCACATTTGCTTCGTTGTAGTTCAGTCCCAGATACTCCCAGGCGTCAAGCTGTCAAACACGGTCAGCCATCTGGGTACTTTCCGTGACTAACATTGCTTAACTTCAACTGATTAGTGGGTTCTCTGCAGAAGACCATACACAAAAGCATAACCATATGTCGGCGCCAATGCATTCGTCGTACGTGGTATCCAATGTTTCTTTCATTTTCTAATGTTTCCAGAATAGTAAAACAATATGAAATATGAGCTGGCGGTTTATCTTTTTAACCTTCAAAACCTTTGAGTTCTTGTTTTACAACAGTTGCCAATTAACACTTATCAAGGATTAGCAGATACGTTTGTGTTATTGTTCTTGCGCCACAATGACACTGATCTGATATTTTGGCATGAACAATAAAGAAATGATTCTGATGTACATGTTATATCTTGACATTGTCCTGAAACAGAATCATATATTTGAAGGAAAGGAATGATCGGTACGCCGTTATATATATTATATATCTTCTTAACATCAAGCAGCTGGTCAGCTGAGTGTGTCAGTTATTTATAACTACAATGGTACAGCGTAGTGGCTTGGAGTGAATTTTTAATAACGACTTATCATTTGAAAGCCACGGTATACATACGTATAAGAAACGTTAAATGGCTTTAACAAAGGAAATAAGCTAGTAGTGCTTATCATAAACACCAACCAGGCTTCTTCGCGTGTTCGTGCGTGTACGTGTGACAGTGGGTAAGATGCGCTAGTATTTACAATGCAATATGTGGTACATTCAAATACTGCGTATGAAAGACTACATACGAACGGTAAAATATAGCTGTGCATAAATCTTTAGTAGCGAGATTGAAATGATGAGAACCTAAATCGAGCTCAATGATTAATTCAAAATGATTTTTCAGAAATCATTTATCAAGATGATGTAAACGTTTGCAGGTTTTCGAGAATAAATCATTCATTAATGCAATTGATTTGTTTAAGCAATTTCATATTGACTTGATTAAAAGGACCTATCTTTAGAATCTTCAATGAGCATTTATAAAAGCAAGCAAAAGAAATTAAAGTGACATTAAAGGATCAAATTAGTACAAAAGTACGCCTGAGCACAAATAAGAAGACCATTTTTTAGAACGCAGTGCATCGCTACTAACATTTCATTCCCTATACTGAGATATTTCTTAGCGTTGTGTCACGTAGGAAGGTATCAACCTGGTCGTTGGGCTGGCCAAATGGCTAAAGTGTTAGCACACCGTATACGGTGAACTGCAGTCCTTCAGTATCACCAGTCATATGTCGTCATGCGCCACACTGAACGCATTTAGCATAAAAAACAAATGAACATTTTTGCCTAAACAAACAAACGTTCAGTGAGTGCTTTGACTTATTCAGACAGTTACGTCTATCTGGGTGGTGTAACTGCATATTAACTTAAGGAGAAATCTTCCAAAATCATGCATCATTCATCACCACGAGCGACTTCTGTCTTGACCCGAAATCTGAAATCATTCTTCCTTTCCACTGAAATAAAAATATATATAAACATCCGTGCGCTTACAGAGTGGATCTAGGCTTTGGTGGATCTAAAGAATGTTCCGCAAAAAACATGTTTCACGAATAGACTAATTCCCTTAGTGAAATCATTCATATGATTTATTTGGTTTTGTTGTTATTTTTTAAATGAAAAAAAAATGCACTTTCGCATTCTATGGGAAAAGCAAGCTCAGTTCGTTTTAAAAAGCACCATGTTTCCTCGTTACACACCACAAAGTAATTCTTTAATTCTTTAATCCAGGAAGCATTTCTCGTGATGGAACTACACAATAAGATTTTACGTCCATGTATGAGTCCATCCTTGGTGAGCTAATAAAAGTATGAGCGTCAAAAGGGCAAAACGAAGCATGGAAAACTAAAACAAATGCCAAACAACCAACTTGAAACAGAGACATTTGGCAAACGTTCAGGTATAGGTGTATATGGATCGATGGTCTGATATTTTCAATACAATAGTCAACTGTAAACCTTAACTTGACGTATAAGCAACCAGTGATGCCGACTTATGAAGTAGGTCTATCCAGAAGGCCAAACGCAAGAAAAACAGCTTTACGTAAGTGCACAACGACAGTCCGACAGCTGCATCTTTGTCTGTAATGCACAAAGGTCATACAACTAAATATTGTTCTGTGGACGTTTAGGCAGTCAACATTTAAGTATAACCTGAAGTACATTTAATGTTGACTTCTAGAGGACGTTTCCGAATGACGGCGCATCAGTACCAAATATATTTCTCACACATTTTTCTAATTTGACCTTGCTTGTGGTCACCTGACTTCAACGTCAAACTGAGTATGTTTTATCGTCGCTAGTAGTATTAACTATTCTTAAACACATGCTTATGCGTATATGTAAACAGAGTTGGATCGAGCCGTATCAGAGTCTTCATGCAGAGAGGTCCTTGGAGCATGGAAAGATGACTTCTTCTAGAAAGGACTGCTATGCTCCATTCGATCGTTCCTGAGCGGACAGTTTTAATGCATACTGTAGCCTAATGTACATATATTGTAATAGTCAATACCAGTAATCCTTCAGACAACATCATAAACTGTATGGCATCCTTAAGGTATTGAGAAATAACATGAACCATTTAAATAGTTTAATATAGCAATTATTAGAGACTAAGTGATGTATATTCCATGACTAGTTGACTATTAATGGCGAGCAATGAGATACAGATTTGTATTACAAGACGAATAATTGGTTGAAGTGTTCTTGTGCCTCGATGTAACTATCACAAAAATTACAAACTATACAAAGAAATGTTAATATGTCAAAATATAATATAAGCTGACTTGATCCTGAAAACAAAACAGCATCAATGCTGTTTAAGGATATGCATCTGATAATTTCAAGACACCAGTTTCACCATTTCTTAATCTTATTGACATATGAAATATAGACACCGTATCTCTTTATCAGGGATATTGTCTTAAGCAATTTGCTCGATAAAAATGAAACATGTTCGGGTTGACTGATAAAATTTGAATGTTGGATAAAGTGGGGGGGACGAAAAAGGTATTATCTCGTAAAGGAAATGAAATATTCATGTCATAAACGACATATCAACATCAGTCATAATTAGCCGGCGTGCATAATCCATTAAACAAAGATGATTGATGTTGCTCTGCTATCTAAACAAAAGGGAATTTAAGTCGCTTGCTTAAGCATACATTTACGACTATTCTGTGTAGCAGATATGACGACATTCTATCCGCGCCCAGCGTCCCAACCGCTCCTCTATGCCATCCGAACATGAATCATTTACCGTTATGAGTTGCTTATTCCTAAAATACATCCTTTGACATTTTACAATTAAAGAAAGTGCTATCTTAGACATATTGGGGAACTAAGCCATTCTCTCCAAGGGTCTCAGTCGTTTTCATTTACACATTAAAGGAAAATATAGGAATTATCGTCTTTCCTCGAACTCCCATGTGTACCATTTAAAGAGCATTATTTATTCACTTGTGTAAATCTAGTTGGAATAAAACATTTCATTTCGGTAATTTGATTAATCTATCCTTTTGGTAAACGAGTCTGGCTTTCAAAAATACATTTTGAACAAAAATATGGAATATACTTAAGGAAAACTTGATAGGGCCCCGTGACGGCACGGTAAAGATGAGAAGGCATTTACTGTGGGTCTGTAGAAGATTTACGGTTGCCTTATCGCATCCTTTCATGACAGGTACGGCATATTTGGTCGACTGTCTACAGACACTCAGCATGCACTTTTAATGATTATTAATCATTGTAAATATATGACGGGTAACTCGGCCCACGATATATATGAGCGTGGATTGGTATGTATGCAGCAATATCGCTTTTTGCTAATGTTCTGTTTTTACATGAATATCTGTCATAGTTTCCTTAAAAATTAATCAGACTGAAATGCTACAAAAAGAGATATAAAACTGAAAGTTTTTCGAAAATGCTAGTTTGAAATTAGTGTTGGTATATTCTTCACTTGTCAGTCCAGTTTTGTGTCCAGAAGAAATACATTGCGAATATATTTTAAATGAAACAAACCGAAACTGTCTGCGAAACTTATCAGGTGTAAAGACTTTGCTCAACTTCAGCTGTGGATTAGTTAGCGGATGGACAATATACACTTTCTTTTTCGTGAACACCTGGTAAAATATGCATGTGCCCATGCTTCAGCTTTCTGCTTTCAACAGAATTCAACATGCTTTATGGAAGTGATGTTGAGTGAGTGAGTGAGTGGTATTTAACGTCACATCGGCAATATTGCAGCCATATCGTGACTAAAACCATTAATATTATACATAATAAAGAATGGTAAAATGTAAATAATCTGTCTACGAAGGACAGTAAAACAACTAGATTATAGCAGATATATATTTAAAACTAGTAATTAAATCTGAAACAGATTAAATACAGAGGACGATACAATATAAAAACGGGCTATAAAACTGAGGTTTGACCACCATACCAGGGTCCATGGAGACTTACAGTACCTTCGCTACCTGCATGGGCCCTAGTTGGATTTACACCATCCCCTCAGGTGCTGGCGATTGTAGGGAAGTTTAGCCAAAATCTTAAAAGAACAAAGTCATATATTTAAAATGGGGTAGGCAAGCATTAAACTGAAAGTTTTGGGACTTACGTACCCCCTCAGGAGGACGAAATGATGTTGATGTTCTTATTTATTAAGTTTATTTTACAAAATCTACAAACTTAACTCTTTAATCATTATGCAACCGTGTAGTTACTGATAACGGTAAATATAAGAAGACGTGTCTCCGATTATTTTTGACGCGGAGGATTTGGGTTAGAATAGCGGGTGAGACTCAACCCAACACAAGGGAGAGAGAAAGAGAGAAATTATGTCATAATTGTGTCACGTAGATGTTTGTATAATACATATTTAATTTATCTTCTGTATCACATATGAAACATCTGCCCGGCTTTTACATGCCTCAGAGACACATAAAATACAGTAACCTAAAAATAATGCCTAGATAAAATATATCTCTATACACACATAGTAAAACTTAGAGAAAAGGTGGGTGGCGTAATGTCATATGTTATGATAATTTTCTCTCTTTAAAACAAATATCACCGAAGCAGCTAAGGGATATAGTATGCTATCACATTCCATAATAATAATGGTCTGGTCAAAAGGTGTTACATCTTGTTACATTTGATCATTTGCTAAATCACATTGTGTAATCATGTCTGAGATATTACAATCATTCGTCGGTGACTTCCCAGGCGTTTCAGTATGGCGTGCAGCTTTACGCGTGGGTGGGATGTTCATATCTGTTGAGTACACCTCCTGTGTGTTCCGCCTCCATTCCCGACCCGCACCCATATTTACAAGTACATGTGTCTGTAGTCTAACAGCAGAGACAATTCTATGCGCTAGTTGATCTCTACCACCAAAGGTAATTGATACATCAAAGGAAGAAGTACACGTATCCGAAACACATGGATAACTATAATGACTAATGTTTTTGTTTGTTTCTTTGTTTTGATTCAAAAGAGAGTTCTTGTGGATGTGGAAGCTATACTGATACAAATACGGATTCTAACAATGCGGATATATATAAACGGCGCCACAGCGTGCAGTACAGCAACCCTAGCGTGTAACATGACAGAATCGGGTGCCCGTGGGCTCACATTCAAGATTTGAATATTCATGTGTTTATTATTACAAAGGTATATCAGCTCTATATCATGCTCATGGTTCGATGCAGTGATATATGTGGAATACCAGCAATGCTCAGAGTTAACTCCAAGTTAACCTGACACACCGTAACACCACTAACTCAGTAACCAAAGACAGTCAGTGAAATTACATTTACATGTGAACAAAAGCACACATTACTAGACCACCTGTTGCTAATGGGGGACTCATCAATTTTTCAGACCCCATCACCTACACAATGTAGTTAATGTAAACACATTTGCATATGAAATGCTTGCAATTTCGCGCAGTTTAAAAATCACGAGGATTTATGTAAAGCAAAACTAGTTTACTCCAAATCGGTTTAAATACCCAGCTTAAATATATAATATGACTGATATTAATGTTCACCGATTTGGATTATTAGGACTAGAAATGCATCAGATAAAAATGTGCTTTATGTGCTCTATTGACTGGTACTTAAACGAAACGAAAAGAAACAAAATGCTGCGTGAATAGTTTCAAGAAATAGTTAATTTGATTCATAAGTTTGGAATTTAGACACGATTTGGTTTAAGATTGTCTACTTTTCGGCATTGAGAAATCCATTCTCAAAGGAGCGCAACAACCGACAAGGCAATGATGCACAATACATACAAATAGTCATGTATTTTAGAGTTTACTGGGTACACAAATCAATACACATTTCCCAGTGCACTTGCAATGGCATTGGCAATAGAATGATAGCAAAAAACTTCAAAGCAATGCAATAATGAGAGATGAGAGACAAATGATCTTCATACAAACGCTGCTGTTAATGCAATATAAAATGTGAGACAAATGATCTTCACACAACTGCTGGTCTTACTGCACTCAGTGATGGCAGACGAATGATCTTCATTCAGTTGTTAGTCATAATGTAAAGTGAGATGCGTAACATGCTCTTCCACAACCGTTAGGCGTAAAGTAATGTGTAATGAAGGAAAATGACCGTCATTCTATCGCCGGTCTTAACGTAACGTGAGATTGCAGACAAATGATCTTCACATAACCGCTGGGCTAATGTACTGTGAGGTGAGACAAATCATATTCATAAAACCTCCGCTCATAATGTGCCGAGACAAAAATGTTCTTCACGAATATTGAATCAATCCCAGGTTTCAGTTTGAAACCACCGTCAGTGGTTAGGCCACTTTGCAGCCAGACCACGACTCGAAAATATAATTCTACCTACATCCAAATATGTGGACATATGGGTTTGTCAAAAGCCACACACGTTTACCAACACGTCTTTCTGTTTTCGTTGGGCAAGAACAGGTCGCCCCGCCCACCCTACTGTACTGTACACGCGTAGTTTTGGTATTCAAGGGATAGTCGGTGTGTTACACATGACAGTACGATATTGTTGATGGACACATACTTCATACACATTCAACACACTAGTACTGCATTCTACAAAGTATTGACAAGGTTCGTACACGTCAAATGTGGACAGCTTTGGAATACCCCTTAATTTCATATAAACATTGAACGTAGTTCCACTTTCCGGAAGACATAAAATATAATTACTGAATAATTCATTTCTAGTTATATAAGTACACCCTAGCCGATTTACAAAATTTTAATTATTAGTCAAGACAGAATAATTCAACAACTCCAAAAGTCGTTAGGTTCATGGAAAAGGGACCTCCATTCATATCTGAATCAGTCAGCGAACTGCTCTGGGCAGCGTAGTTCTCCCCAACAAAGGACGTCACGGTGTTCTTCGTGTGACACTTTGTATTGCATAAACACCGGCAGAGTTGTCGCTCTACCGCTGATGTGTGAATAATTGATTTAAAGTGTGAGACACTTTACTGTTAGCGGGACGAACCCGGGACCACTGACAATAATCCTTCCCCTGAGATAGCTGGCAGTGGCGGGCTCACTTCGTTAGGCGCGGAAATTAATGAAAGCATACAGTATTAATTGCTCTGAACCATTGTTCAAGATGTTTAATACAGTCTATGCGCAGTTTCTTTCATCAGATCATTAAATCTCGATCGGGATGGTTTCTCCAGCCGCGGCGAGTACTCGGCGTCAAATCGGTCCATGTAAATAACAACTCTCAGTTAAGTAGCGTTATTAGCTCTAATGTCCAGTTGAAATATTTATGTGCCATAAGCTTACCTGAGCATGGACCGTTAACAGAGACATAAATATTGCAGGTTTTCTGTTTGTTTATCTGTTTCCCATATAAGACTCACCAGGTATCAGTGAGTAATTGTGATTGAGATTTTATCATATAATTGTTTACAATATAAAAATCGTTTTGATGACTTTGAAACATAGGACCGCTACATTACTTTAATGGGAACTTTCTGAAGTGCATGCAAATTTCAACTGCTGGTATCAACTAAAGAGGGTGTTTTATTTTCTAGTTTGACTATTGGGTATTTTGAAAAACTTTAATTTGTGATAATATACTACTGAATCTGACAATGGGACGGACTCGCCGTTTTGTTTCTCACTACGGTACAGGCGTCTCGATACCGGACCTGATACCGGGCTCATTTATAACAAAGGTATTTTAGCTAACCATTTTGTTAACATTTCTAAAACTAATATTAACATGAAAATACACTTTTATGAATAACCCCTGAATTTCAATTTGTCTCCAAAGTCCCCCTTCCCTGAAGTATCTTCAGTGTCTCTGATATTGCAGTCTTCTACAGCTCACCTATAACCGGGATGGAAGGCAGAATTCCGTTCTACCGCGGACATATCTGAACCGATCTTATCACGTGCAACTCACTCTTTATAAGCTAACACACGCCTAAACATGGAACAGAAGGTATTTCAATTATTCAAGATCGACATATATTATTTCATGTTTAAAGGTAGATACCTATCGTGTATACAGTGTGGAGCCAACTCAGTGTGTCCCAGAGTTGATATTGAAGCAACCCAAATGACTAAATCTAATCTACTAAGATGAATAATATTGCAGCTCTAAATGTATGTAAAGCATGTTGTCAATTTGTCGTATGGTTTAGTATGAAGCATCATCAGTATCATCTATTAAACCTGAACATGGGTAACGCGGAAATGAGGATCTTGGTCTTCAATTGTGATACAGTGTGCAAGTTAGTGCAACAGCTTACAAGCAGAAATAATTACCAGAGAGCCGAAGTACACCATACCCAATACATGTATTCGCCTATATGTTTTCTAAATATTCTAGTTCTGTTAACAGCAAACCATTATGGTCGGATTTCCTACCACATGGTCCCAGCATTTTAACATTGTGCAGCAAACGTGCTTGAGGCATCAGAATGAAAAGACATAATATTTGATAAAGCAATTTTTGGTTTATTTTAAGACCACCGTTGATCCCCGTGAAGATCAACAGTGGTCTTAAAATTGGTCTTCAGAACACATGCTTGTCGTAGCAGGCGACGAAGGGGATCTGGTAGTCATGAAAAGACAAATGCGATTGGTTTTTTTTTTAGTTATTTTTATTTTTAGATAAAATAAAATAATAATAACATCTTTAAAACTCAAGTTCAAAGAACAAATGGATTTATGAGGGCCAGTTAGTAGATTGTGTGTGATTCTATAAGCAATGTGTTTCTACATTACTGCATAGTCTACAAATCGACATTGTTACAAGATTCATACTACTTGCGATGCCGTACAAGCTAACCAGATTGTATTTTTCCGAGACAATTTTTCCAGTTTTGTAGCAAGGAGTGGTGGTTTCGGAGTTAGAAATGGTTGTTGTTATAGACACAGTACACTTACATGCATGCACAAGATTTTCTAGGCGTGAAGACAAGAAATCTCATCTAAGATGACGGATATCCTTAATGATGACAAGATGAAGACGCTGAAATTGTGGGTTCAATTAGTCCAGATGCCTCTAACGAAATTCCAAAGAATTTGATTCCATGTTTTAACTATATGATCAAAATGTACACACATACATGGCATATTCTATCCTGCATTAACTTTATTGATTCGGTTATGGTGACATGTTTACAGAACAGGACATAGGGGTTAGAGCTTGTTTAAGAATGCTTTTAATAACAAAAGATTTGATCGTTCACGATTGGCATTGTTCTCTAAATGAGTATACACCCGTTACGATACCGCGTGTTCTATTTGCCCGTGTTTCAGTATCATGAAGAAGGGATTGCTAAAATCATACCTTGTCAACTTGGTCTTGGAAAGATCTAGTTCAAAGAGGAGTACCGCTATGTAAGTGCAAAGCGTAAGAAAATAATCAGGTGGAATCTGGGATTCGAACCCATTAGCACTTGCTTCTGGCAGTCAACACTGCACGACTGCAGCGTCTGAAGCAACTGGGTAATGCGACATTTCTTTTAATCCAAAACGTTAAGTAAAGACCAACCCACGCACTTGGATATTTAACGCACACATGTTTCATCTATTGTATTCCCCCTGTTATTATAACATTCTTTCTTCCCAGTGTCAGCATATATAGGGGCTGGGTGAGACTGATCCACTAATCATATACCCCCGTCCCAGTGACACACTCAGACTCTCTAACCTTCGCCCGTAACCCCGTCAACCTGTACAGTACATGTGATGGTTTTAACGAACCTAGAGTAAAGTAGGCCTGATGGCCGGAAGCCTTGTCGGTATATCACTTTGTTTTTTATTTATGTAAATATATGTAAATTCGGCATGTGGCATTATAATAAAATGTATTTCTTCTTCTTCTTCTTCTTCTTCTTCTTCTTCTTCTTCTTCTTCTTCTTCTTCTTCTTCTTCTTCTTCTTCTTCTTCAGCAATAGGACAAACGTTGTTATCACAAACATACTGCACCAAAATATATACTTGATACGTGGGTTAATGATACTTCATCCTCACTAATGGGACTTTACGTGTTGACCCTTCATTTACATATCTTACAACTGGTCGGGTTGTGGACAACCTCTCCCAATCGCGTGTTTAAGTATCATCATACAATTTTGTTTGATTCTACATCGTCATTGTACTGAATGTTCGCAAGTAGATGTTGGAAGAAGAAGAAGAAGAAGAAACAGGTCTTCGTCAACCAAATTGGACCATACTTACTAACGGGTATTTCTGTGTATTATGAACACTATATGTGCAGGATGTACAATTCGTTTGATCAGTCAGACATTCAGTTGCAGACCAACTGATACACTCGACTAAAAAGCTTGTTAATGTCCAAACATACAAGACATGTCCCACCCATTCATCAGAATACTCCACTGCAACACTGCACCATAGCAGTTACAGACACAACAGGTTAAATAAAAACCTGTTTCAGTTTCTGAATAACACGTCAATCTTTACAACGGTAAATGCTACTGACATTTGACATCTCCCGTTACGCATTCCACAAACAATTGAGTATACACCTCATCTTCTTAAGCCTTGAAGTAGACGATTAAATTTTCATGTCCTTTAATGTAAATATGGTACAGCGGCTGTGTAATAGAGTAAAGATTGATGGCTTGTGGTGGAAATCGGATGAGAGATGGTTCGGAGATGTTTCAGCGCATTGTGAACATGGAGAATGGTTACTAAATTAAAAATGAAACTCAAGTGAAAAGCAAACCCTAGCGCGTTGTTTTCAGGCAGCGGCCAATGTTCAGCGACGCAAACCAACCGAATAACTACCCACTTGCATTGTCCTCCACACCGTCGGCTGAATGTTCTTGTGAATGGTGTAGATCATTAACACACATAATCGATAATTTCAATCTTAAGACTAAAAGAGCAAGACATTTCTTTCATTAATAAGTTATTGGGGCGTCCCGTTGTTTGATCAGCTTGACGGGTTCTCGGTCGGGAATACTGTTATATATGAAAATTGAATTTGTAAATGACTTTCTTTCAGGACAATCCTGTGTGGGTATGTGGTGTTTTGTATCCAAGTGTGACAAGCCTTGGTTACATGTACAGGAGTCCGGCAACGCTGTTGTCATTATCTCTATCGCTCAATCTGTATTTAGAAAGAACCTGCACAAAGTATAAAAAAGATGTTTTTTAGTGGAACATATATATAACAAAACCCATTTGGTAAAAACAGATAATAAAATCCATAATGCGATATCGACTTATTAGAGCAACTAACATCAAGAGATACCTCGCAGACATCAGGGGATTGTTTCATATAGGTATCACAGCGCTACGATTGTCGTACCTCCTATACTGAAACCTAGACTTACGACAGTCGTAACGCTACGATTGTCGTACCTCCTATACTTAAATGTCAATAGAAGTTGTCAAACTGATTCACCATACTAGCGTAAGTTCTTGGCATGAAAGGAAGAAAAGTTGACATTTGAAGATGTTCTTATAACGAAGATAATTGAAAATATCGGTAAACTATTTTGCCAAGACTAATTGACTTTTTGTCTTATTTCACAAACTGTCAACAATGATTTATTAATCACATAATTATAAACTTGTTAAACGTCTCTACACATGCCGACGGCTATCTGTTTAAACTGCGGTCGGAACAAAACAATTCCAATCATAAATCCTCACGCCAATGCACAAGTTTGATTTGTTAATGGTCTAACAACTTGTAACGCCAGGGTATATGAACCGATGCACATTTAGCTCCCTGTACTAATTAAGATTTGAAATAACAAGGCTACCAGTCTATGAAATCCATATAAACCATTTATGAGGGCTTAAACCTTTGTTTGATGGAGCGTGAACATTTTAGAATTTTGGCATTCGTGTAATTGGCAGTTTTATTTATTCAGCGAAGCCGTTTATTCCCCCGTGGGTTGTGCTGCATAAGACAAACATGGGTTGGTATTTGTACATCTCTCAGTCTATTATCAGGACCGCTGAACACGAAAGAACAGAATGATCAACACAAGTGCGCAGTCTTATATTGAACATATTCATGTTTCCTTCAAATCACAGCTTAATAAAAGATGTATACGGCAAATCTTTGCTTCAAAAGATGTTCTATCAAGTCAATTATCGGATCTCGATGTGTAATTCAATTGCTTCCGTGTAAAGCAAACCTATTCCATCACCTTCTGTGGCTGTGTTTTTCCCAGTGTGACGATACAACATTAAAGTGTTGACATAAACACAACTCTGAAAGCAATCAAAAGTCCTTATCCAAAGATGTAAGAAAATGAACATGAAGTCAAAATATTCTTTTATGTGAAAAGCTCAAAGCAAGAAGACGGTCTCTAAATGCGGCTTCCTGTGTCGTTGTTGATGATTTGATTTTACTTCCGGGAGAAAAATGCAAGGAGATAAAGAAGAAAAGCCCATAGCAGGTAAACACGGAAATCAATTTGATGACAACTGAGAGATGTGGTTTGTTAATTGTATTTCAAATTGTCGAAAGACAAGTCAAACGCAAAGACATTTTCCGTTAGAGGCTTTTCTTTTGTCCTGTGATCAGATGACTGGATTAGAGTCGTGGCGCAGGAAAACATAAAACTCAAGCCTATGAACGATGTGCTTTCGTATCTGTACATATCAGCTGCCAGTGATGTCATAAATCAGTTCCAGTCCAACAAATCCCTTTCCTGAAGATGTAGTTCTGGATACATAGCTGCGGGGCAGATTAAATAATCGGGAAGTCTCAGAATCTGAAACAATGACCAGATTTATTTATGTATATAATACATGAACAAATACTTTGCTTGTTTTTCAATTGAAAAGTTTCAAAAGCTTGAAAAATGGACCATAATTATACAAACCGGTGTTTTGCAATTGAAAATTTTCAACGCTTGAAAACTCGACAACATAAACTGATAATTGCTTCACTGAAATGTTTCAAAACATTAAAATCTTAAAGTAAACTTTAAATTATTTTTTGTTGAATTGACAGAATAACTTCATCATTACAAAGTGCAATCAGTGTGCTGTTCAGACTTAAAAAGGATATCTTAAACGGCGAAGCTGAAAATGAATGTAAGGTTATATCTTGCACCATCATGCTCTCCGAGATATTATCTACTGTTCTTGAAGAGAGGTTATTGTGTTTGAACTGCTTCTTACCATAACTGTGTTCTTGAAATGTTCCACTGATATCACTGAGTTCTCCCACATCAGACAGACGGTCGGTTAAAAATATAATAACTTCCGTATTTTATGGCTAGTCATTTGCGTGTGAATATTTTAAGTATCAGTAAAGTGTGCAGTGATGTAGTATGCTGTTGTAAATCAGATGCAGTTGTTGTTTGCTTGTTGATGTTTTTTTTAGGGGGGGGTGCATTTTGTTTGTTTGTTGGTTGGTTTTTCTTTATAATTTAATGTATCATATGCTCCTCAGCCGAGTCCCACGTGAAGAATACGAACCATTCAGACCACCACCCCTTGTCCCGTTGCTGCGGATTTGGAACTATAACGAATCTGGTCATCTTTGCAGGTTACATTGTCGTGTTGTGGGTCCTTCAACAAAAGTGAATGTGAAGTACATATAAAGCATTTTTTGTGTAAACTGTCTCTTTACAGCTGAAATGTGTGAAAATACAATATTGGTGTCTTGTACAATCACATCTTCTTAGTTTATCCCGAATACAAGGGAGAGTGTACTCGGAGTGACTTTGTGGGCAACAGGTGACTCTTGACGATGGTAACATCGATGATCACTTACTCCCACCACATGACCTCTGTCACCAGACCATAACCCCATCAGCATTAAATTCTAGCTCACCACCATATAACTACTATATCATTGGCCCAGCAACATATAAACTTCGGTCACTAGCTCACCACCACATAACTACTATATCATTGGCCCAGCAACACAAGACTCCAGTCACTAGCTCACCACCACATAACTACTATATCATTGGCCCAGCAACACAAGACTCCAGTCACTAGCTCACCACCACATAACTACTATATCATTGGCCCAGCAACATATAAACTTCGGTCACTAGCTCACCACCACATAACTACAATATCATTGGCCCAGCAACACAAGACTCCAGTCACTAGCTCACCACCACATAACTACTATATCATTGGCCCAGCAACACAACACTCCTGTCACTAGCTCACCACCACATAACTACTATATCATTGGCCCAGCAACACAAGACTCCAGTCACTAGCTCACCACCACATAACTACTATATCATTGGCCCAGCAACACAAGACTCCAGTCACTAGCTCACCACCACATAACTACTATATCATTGGCCCAGCAACACAAGACTCCAGTCACTAGCTCACCACCACATAACTACTATATCATTGGCCCAGCAACACAACACTCCAGTCACTAGCTCACCACCACATAACTACTATATCATTGGCCCAGCAACACAAGACTCCAGTCACTAGCTCACCACCACATAACTACTATATCATTGGCCCAGCAACACAACACTCCTGTCACTAGCTCACCACCACATAACTACCATATCATTGGCCCAGCAACATATAAACTTCGGTCACTAGCTCACCACCACATAACTACTATATCATTGGCCCAGCAACATATAAACTTCGGTCACTAGCTCACCACCACATAACTACCATATCATTGGCCCAGCAACACAAGACTCCAGTCACTAGCTCACCACCACATAACTACTATATCATTGGCCCAGCAACACAAGACTCCAGTCACTAGCTCACCACCACATAACTACTATATCATTGGCCCAGCAACACAAGACTCCAGTCACTAGCTCACCACCACATAACTACTATATCATTGGCCCAGCAACACAAGACTCCAGTCACTAGCTCACCACCACATAACTACTATATCATTGGCCCAGCAACACAAGACTCCAGTCACTAGCTCACCACCACATAACTACTATATCATTGGCCCAGCAACATATAAACTTCGGTCACTAGCTCACCACCACATAACTACAATATCATTGGCCCAGCAACACAAGACTCCAGTCACTAGCTCACCACCACATAACTACTATATCATTGGCCCAGCAACACAACACTCCTGTCACTAGCTCACCACCACATAACTACTATATCATTGGCCCAGCAACACAAGACTCCAGTCACTAGCTCACCACCACATAACTACTATATCATTGGCCCAGCAACACAAGACTCCAGTCACTAGCTCACCACCACAAAACTACTATATCATTGGCCCAGCAACACAAGACTCCAGTCACTAGCTCACCACCACATAACTACTATATCATTGGCCCAGCAACACAAGACTCCAGTCACTAGCTCACCACCACATAACTACTATATCATTGGCCCAGCAACACAACACTCCTGTCACTAGCTCACCACCACATAACTACTATATCATTGGCCCAGCAACATATAAACTTCGGTCACTAGCTCACCACCACATAACTACTATATCATTGGCCCAGCAACATATAAACTTCGGTCACTAGCTCACCACCACATAACTACCATATCATTGGCCCAGCAACACAAGACTCCAGTCACTAGCTCACCACCACATAACTACAATATCATTGGCCCAGCAACATATAAACTTCGGTCACTAGCTCACCACCACATAACTACAATATCATTGGCCCAGCAACACAAGACTCCAGTCACTAGCTCACCACCACATAACTACTATATCATTGGCCCAGCAACACAAGACTCCAGTCACTAGCTCACCACCACATAACTACTATATCATTGGCCCAGCAACACAAGACTCCAGTCACTAGCTCACCACCACATAACTACTATATCATTGGCCCAGCAACACAAGACTCCAGTCACTAGCTCACCACCACATAACTACTATATCATTGGCCCAGCAACACAAGACTCCAGTCACTAGCTCACCACCACATAACTACTATATCATTGGCCCAGCAACACAACACTCCAGTCACTAGTTCATCACCACATACCCTCTGTTGCTGTCTCCATGTAACACGATGTCACTAACTGCCGTGTTGTTTTTCGATGTTGAATTTCACGATTGTTAAGATTTTGAGTGGCATTCAGAACCGATGCAAGTCCGGTCACCTGCTCAACATTACACAACTTCTGTCGCTAGCTCAATACCAACTCTTGTCACAAGCTCAAACCTACATAGATTCCGTCGCTAGCGCATCAGTGAGTGAGTGAGTGGGTGAGTGAGTGCGTGAGTGCGTGAGTGCGTGTGTTAGTGAGTGGGAGCTTCTACTCGGGTAACGTACAAGACATCAAACATGACACTTCAGAGTTAAATGTGAAGAATCTATGTTCCTGTGTTACTAAACGTAGGTTATAACAGGTGTTATAACTTATATATTAAAAATTTGTCTGTCAAGTTCACGATTCTAAAGTCTTTGATTATTATTTAGAACTGAAAATCTATGGATGTCAGCTTCGGAAGAATGAACAAGGGTATTACTCCGAAACGTCGTGTTTCTCAAACCCTCATATTACAGAAATTTCCATCTTTACACTTTCCTTAAGCTCTACGTGTCTGACACTCAGTCCACCAGAGTATCAACTTGATGCAATCAGAACTCTGGGGTTGTTTTCAGGGGCTTTTTTTTCAGTTGTTACCAGTACGATGTTGACGCGGCTTCCTTTCAATGTTTGTGTCATCAGTACGATGTCAGTATCCTCAGTGCAGCGTTGGTGTCATCAGTTCGATGTTGGTGTCATCAGTTTGATGTTGGTGTCTTCAGTACGGTGGTGTCATCAGTTCGATGTTGGTGTCATCAGTTCGATGTTGGTGTCTTCAGTTCGATGGTGGTGTTATCAGTACAATGTCGGTGTTTTTAGTATGGTGTTGCTGTTGTCAGCATCATGTTGATGGTTTCATAAGGATATATTTTTTCTCAGTGCAATGTTTGTGTCATTAGTACAATATACGTTTCTTCAGAACGTTATTGTACGTTTGCTTTGTTTTGTTGCTTTGATTTTGGTTAACTGAAGTATGTTGGAGGTTAAATGGTAAAACTACACTTACAGGCATGTGAAAATCTAGTAACACCATTGCGGGGTGTATGTGAACAAGCACCTTCACAATAAACACATCACTATGCATGTACATGTCAAACACATCACTATACATGTACTTGTCAAACGGCAATAACAAATTACGTGATAACATAGCCTCTAAACACAAAGATGACAAATTGACATCAGCGAAAAGGAAAATATGTCACAGTGAAGATATTCCGTTTTGGCCCGTGCCTGGATCCCATACCATACAAACAAAACATGAACATGTCATGAAGAACAGTACAGGGTGGCACTAAACACATACAAACATGAAGTAAATACGCCATGAAGAAGAAGAATGTATAGTGCAGCTAAACACATACAAACATAATGTAAACACAAGAATGAAGATTTTATGGATATCAACTTCTTTATGAGAGAACACAACGTTTCGGAGTTAATGCTTACTCCTTCATCAGGTGATTGAGAAAGGGATACAGAGGTGTATTTATATGTACAGGTAAAACAATAACAAAGTAACAAGTGGAATGAGTTAACGAAAGCTAGTATAAACAAGCACTGATAGGAAGCCGATAGTTAAGATAACAATGATGGAAGCCAATGGTAATGCATTACAGTTGATTGGATATGTTTACATAACATGATAGGGGATAAGGATGGAAGCCAATGGTGATACATTACGCATGATAGGATGATGTACATAACACACGATAGGGGGTGAGCATGTTTACATGAGGGTTGGTGATGTACAAACACAAGTATGTACTCGGGTAGATAGGCTATACATGAATTACATAGATAGAATGTACACAGGTAGATGAGATTAATTTATCAATAAGTCCCAGGCACTTGGTAGGTACACTCCTTGGTCGCGGTTGATGGCTGGTTTCTGTCTCCGGATCTCGATGGCCTCTTGCAGTTTCCTTTGGCGCCAGTTGTTGTTGTTGGTAGATAGTATCCTGGTGTCCTCCCATCGAATTGAGTGTTCAGGGTTCTTGAGAATGTGTTCGGAGATGACCGATTTCTGGTCGAGTTTCCTGACTGAGGTCTGATGTTCCTTCATTCTGGTGTTGATTGGTCTCAGCGTTTCTCCAATGTATAGGTCGCCACAGTTGCAAGGGATCTGGTAGATGCATCCTCTCGGGTTAGGGTGTTCACAGCTGGGTCCTTTACCGTTGGCTTTTAGGTAGGTCTTGATGGTCTTGCCACTGGAGAAGGTGACATCGATGCTGGCTTTGGTCTTGATGAGGCGTGATATTTGATGACTGATGGGGCCAAGGTAGGGTATGGTTACTGTGATGGGTGATGGAGAAGGTTTGGGGCGGGGTTCTCGGTCCTTAAGGGTCTTGTTGATGGTGGCTGTGACGAGCTGGGGAGGGTAACCGTTGAGTGTGGTGAATGTCTTTCTGAGGTGGTCCAGTTCATTGTTTAGGGCATCGGGGTGGCAGAGGGCTTTGGCACGTCTGGTAAGGGTGGCGATGATAGCTTGCTTGATCTGAGGGTGGTGGCAGGAGTTGTAGTGGACGTACTGGTCGGTGTGCGTCGGCTTGCGGTAAACTGAGGTTCTAAGTCCATCGTCTGTGGTGTGGAGGGATACATCAAGGAAGGGCAGGTGTTGGTTGGTCTCAGTCTCCATGGTGAACTTGATTCTTGGATGTTGGTCGTTGAGGTGGTTGAGGAGCTCATTGGGGTCGTTGTCATAGGCGATGGTGGTGAAGGTGTCGTCGACTTTGCGGTACCAACAGAGGGGCTGGAACGGAGCTGTGGAGAGGGCAGCTGACCATGGTCACGACGTCGTGGACCTCTTCACCAACATCCCACTAGAAGAAGCCCTGGACATCCTTCGCAGCAAGTTAGCCAACCGGATAGATGACTTCGACACGCAGCTCACCATAGACAGCATCATCAACCTCGCCCGCAGCTGCTTTGACACCTCCTACTTCACATTCAATGGTAAGATATACAAGCAGATCCACGGTCTCCCCATGGGCTCACCTCTTTCTCCTCTCATTACAGAAATCTTCATGACCTCCTTCGAGGAAGCAGCCCTCTCCACAGCTCCGTTCCAGCCCCTCTGTTGGTACCGCAAAGTCGACGACACCTTCACCACCATCGCCTATGACAACGACCCCAATGAGCTCCTCAACCACCTCAACGACCAACATCCAAGAATCAAGTTCACCATGGAGACTGAGACCAACCAACACCTGCCCTTCCTTGATGTATCCCTCCACACCACAGACGATGGACTTAGAACCTCAGTTTACCGCAAGCCGACGCACACCGACCAGTACATCCACTACAACTCCTGCCACCACCCTCAGATCAAGCAAGCTATCATCGCCACCCTTACCAGACGTGCCAAAGCCCTCTGCCACCCCGATGCCCTAAACAATGAACTGGACCACCTCAGAAAGACATTCACCACACTCAACGGTTACCCTCCCCAGCTCGTCACAGCCACCATCAACAAGACCCTTAAGGACCGAGAACCCCGCCCCAAACCTTCTCCATCACCCATCACAGTAACCATACCCTACCTTGGCCCCATCAGTCATCAAATATCACGCCTCATCAAGACCAAAGCCAGCATCGATGTCACCTTCTCCAGTGGCAAGACCATCAAGACCTACCTAAAAGCCAACGGTAAAGGACCCAGCTGTGAACACCCTAACCCGAGAGGATGCATCTACCAGATCCCTTGCAACTGTGGCGACCTATACATTGGAGAAACGCTGAGACCAATCAACACCAGAATGAAGGAACATCAGACCTCAGTCAGGAAACTCGACCAGAAATCGGCCATCTCCGAACACATTCTCAAGAACCCTGAACACTCAATTCGATGGGAGGACACCAGGATACTATCTACCAACAACAACAACTGGCGCCAAAGGAAACTGCAAGAGGCCATCGAGATCCGGAGACAGAAACCAGCCATCAACCGCGACCAAGGAGTGTACCTACCAAGTGCCTGGGACTTATTGATAAATTAATCTCATCTACCTGTGTACATTCTATCTATGTAATTCATGTATAGCCTATCTACCCGAGTACATACTTGTGTTTGTACATCACCAACCCTCATGTAAACATGCTCACCCCCTATCGTGTGTTATGTACATCATCCTATCATGCGTAATGTATCACCATTGGCTTCCATCCTTATCCCCTATCATGTTATGTAAACATATCCAATCAACTGTAATGCATTACCATTGGCTTCCATCATTGTTATCTTAACTATCGGCTTCCTATCAGTGCTTGTTTATACTAGCTTTCGTTAACTCATTCCACTTGTTACTTTGTTATTGTTTTACCTGTACATATAAATACACCTCTGTATCCCTTTCTCAATCACCTGATGAAGGAGTAAGCATTAACTCCGAAACGTTGTGTTCTCTCATAAAGAAGTTGATATCCATAAAATCTTCATTCTTATGTATTTTCACTTCTAAATGACATTCAAAGACTTGATAATGTAAACACGCCATGAAATACAGTGCAGAGGGGCGCTAAACACAGAACTATCATCACCTGTTTATATATAAGAGAGTTTATGAGTCTCGTTGTATAATGTGCACTACTTAACAAACATTACAGTTAATATGCCTCATAATTATCACTCATGAAAGGGAATCGTACGGGGGTCTTTGGTGTGACGAGCGAACGCTTTAATCACGTCCCCAGGTACATATGAGATGCAGAGGACTTGAAAAACGAAACCCATAAAACCATTGTGACTAGGATCTTCAATTATTAATCTACATGTTCGAAAACATTCCAAATTTAGTGAGAATAATTATATATTGTCACGTCTCTCCTATGAATGGTTTGCCGCATGACAAACCCTCAGATATGGAGGAATGGAGCGCATAAGGCGTATCTGTGAAACAGGAGACTAACGTGACGCTTAAACATTTTTATCTACAAACATGTACATGGTTTTATTTATCATAAGAGTCACGCGTGTATTTGATGATGGGGGCAGTGAGACTTGTCGGTTTCTAAATATTCTTTTAAACGCTTTTATTAAAATGGTCACATATCATGCTTTTGACTGTCAAACCAATTTTTAACTGAAGTATAATTTCACAGTAAATAAATCAACATTTCCATCGTGGATCAGTCACGCTAACTCCAAGGGTACATCGTCCTTCTGTTAATTTGAATTCTACTTGAACTTTTACGTCCTTTTTCACTCTTTGAAAAGAGGTACCACAGTGAAGAACTAACATAATAAATTATCAAAATATTTATTCAATATCACAGAATTCATAGAGAACAGTTTGTTAAATGTCCTAACAAAATAAAATAATACGAACCCTATACTATTTATTCAAACAATTAGCAATCACATAGCAATGCTATATTCATATATGGTAGACTATTTTATAGAGCGAGCTTAACGCACAACGTGTAGAATCTGCTAAAAGAGGGTTATTATTATTAAAAATTCATTTTAATATATACTTTTACTTTGGCGTTTTGCCTACCTTTTGTTCGCTCCAGATTGAAACGTTTTCGTTTAAGATTATTATTGAAATCGTATTCGTAAACTATATCGGCAAACATAGTTACGATTAATACATAGTTATGATTTTTAAATCCTTCAACAGTGCGTTGTACATCTGTTTAGGGATCATTATTTGAAATGAGCATGCGGTGTTTCCCAAGCTGGGATGGGCAGCGAGTGAGCTGTATTAGAACTGATTGGCACCATCAGCCGCCAGGCGAAACACTGACAAAGTCATTTAATCGGCTTGTCATATCACACCATGGGACTGAGTTAACTATGGGAAACAACGTGGAGCTTGACGCAGGTCCTGCTGAAACAAATCCTTACATGACATGCACAGTGATAACGATGTATTCCTCTGTCATGCAAATTTCGATGTCTATACTATTAAAATATAAATATTATTCTTTATTAATCTACAGTTGTAGTATTTAGCCTTGGTAAACTTGCATATGAAGCAATATATTAATATTTACATATAGATTTCACACTAGCATTTGAAAGTATGTATAGTTACGTAATTAAATCGGCTTCAAATGTTTTAAATTGTGAATTCAAATAGATTTTACTTGCATTTATGTGATCATAACCAGGTAAGTAGGTACAACATTTGTCACGGTGCTGCAGAATAAGGTCTTGAATTCTCGCTTCCTAAGTTTGACACTGTTGTCATGTTCATCTTGAAACTATGCAATGACTTGTATGAAGTATTTGGAAAGGTATATGAACTAAGCGGTATATTAGTATATGGTTATGATTTGGAACACTCTCTCCTCGCCGCCCCCACCCCCCCTCTCTCTCTCCCTCTCTCTCTCCCTCTCTCTCTCTCTCACACACACACACGCACACACAAACACACACACATGCATGTTGATAATTAAATTCACCGGTAACCCATGACGACTGAACAATAAACCTGTAACTAGGTGCAACAACCAACGTCTAATTACACTTGTAAGGTTACGCTTGGCAGTTAAACCGTAGATGTTTCGTTGGCACTGTAGTAAGTGTTGCATGTACAATGCACCATAGTAAGTGTTGTATGTAGTAGACACCGTGGTACGTTTTGTATGCAGTAGACATTGTAGTACGTATTGTATTTAGTTGACACTTTAGTAAGTGTTGCATTTTGTAGTACGTTTTGTATACGATGGATGTTGTAGTAACTTTTACATTTAGCAGACACTTTAGTACGTGTTGCATATATTGGATACTGCGGTTAGTATTGCACTTAGGAGACACTTTAGTGCGTATTGCATATATTGGATACTGCGGTTAGTATTGCACTTAGGAGACACTTTAGTACGTATTGTATTTTGTAGACTCTGTAGTGCGTCTTGTATTTTGTAGACACTGCAGTGCGTCTTGTATGAATGGATACTGTTGTAAGTATTGCATCTAAGGGACACCGTCGTGTGGTATCTAGAGGACAATGTAGCGCATGCATCATTTAGTTGGCACTGTAATATGTGTAGTGATATTTTTATCTAATGGACACTGAAGCAAGTGCTTTGCCTATTGCCACTGTAATATGTTCTCCATCTAGTGTACACTGAAGTGTAATACCTTGTGGACATTGTTGTGTTGTAGAAACCGACCCTGCTTAGTATCTCTCTACTTGTGATGGTGTGGGAGAGATCTGTAAAACAGGGAGAACAATGGCGGGTAAAACCACATCTAGCAATGTACATGCAGCCTACTGTGAAATATTTCTTGCGGAGTGGACGATTAAGCCAGGATATAGCCGCCAATAGAACCCATACAGTATGTATATGTCTTTATGCCTGGCCTGTCCGCCAGTGCCGCCTGAAGGGAGGACTCGCGACTCAGCCGTACACGTATTGATCTGTGTGGAGCTCGTTGCACGCGCGCATCCATTCCTCAGCTACAGAAACATGGAGATTTTACGACCGTTTCAATTTTCGTTAGAGCTTTGAAGGGCGCATCCACGTTGGGCGTGATCTTGTTGGGGGTGTACTTTGGTCCTTTCAGCGTGACTGCGGCGTCCCAAAAGACTTGCTAAACACACTGTAAGAAAAACACTAACATTTGGAGATGCCTTTAATGTGGTTCTGAAAGTTTATACGCTAGGAGAAGCCGCAGACCTAATCACTGGTCGGAATTAAAAAGGAATTCCTTTTATTTATTGTGACTCATTTTGAGTTTGGTTTTACGCTATTTTGGCAATATTCCAGTCATATCACGGTGGTGTGCTGTTAGCAGCAGATAAACAGTATTTATAAAGGTTTAGGGTTGGAGTGTGCATCTCTCTACCAGTATTCATGCGATAACTAGAAGTCTGTCTTGGTAGAGTCATCAAGTGTTTCTATCTAAATTACACGATCTGGCTTTTATAATAGCTTTTATAATAGTCGTTATCCGGATAGATATTATGATGACTCAATCAGAAAGGTGTAACAGAGTGAATTGTGAAAATGCTCAAGTGCAACAATTTGTGGCAGAAAATTTAACCTAATAAATATTAAAATCAACTGTGTTTCAGTCTGACCTGTGTTGTTCAGCTTGAGTTTCGACTCGATTCGGGAACACAAAAGTATAACCCGCCCTCAATCACTTTCAAAATTTGCCATTTATTAGGGAACGGGATCGACACAAATTTCTTGAAAAAGGTAGTAAATCGTTTTATGACTTGCTAAACATAAATTTAATATCCTTATGTCTACAACATAATGTGAATGAATTAAACATCTATCCATGTATATTTATCATGCAGTGGAACTTCATATTCCTTCCAGTGCCGAATGATCGGGTCGATTGCCAAACTGATGTAATACGAAGCGGGCCGATGGGCAAAACTTAAGAAATTAACCAAATTGAATATTTAATCATGTAACGTAATAATGTCGTGTCAAAAGAACAATAATGTAAAAAAATAAACATTGATTTATTTGAGGTCGAAAATGAAACTCTATTGTGCCATCGTGTGGTTATGGTGTACTATCAACTATCAAATGTAAACTGAGACTGAAGATGTAGTCATCAGTATCTCATTTTAAAAACGAACATAAATCAAGCAGTGTATTTATCATATACCTCATTAGTACCAAAAAGGTTTTGTTTGTACAGTTGACATTATGACTCATGTCTAAATCACGAAATGAAACCTAACTCCGCCTTGTTAACGTAAAATACTAAAAGAAACTTCGTTTGGAATTGATGTAATAACAACAAACCATTAACGCAAATGTATGGTGTAAAAGTATGCACTTTAATATACAGCAAGCAGACAGTATGCTTGTCCAAAGGAGTTTTAGTTCATACATGCAAAACAGCAACGACTCAAATTTGTCATACTACTGTGGTGCATGTCCATGTGCAACCTCATATTTCGTGGCATTACCAGATTACACTGAGAACCCACACTCTGACAGCACGCGAAGTCAGCCATCAGGTGATTCGCCGCATGAGGGTTTAAGTTTGAGACATTGACATTGCAAGTGGTGAGAAGCCAGAATCTAAAAACACATTGTTCGTTTTATCCGTCAGTATGCTTTAGCGTGTCCGTCAATGCCGTAATGGACATATTTGAATGTCTAGGCCTAGCCTGGCCAGTAGTCACACTCCAGTCGAAATATCGCAGTTTAGCAGCCACCCCTCTGGATAAAATGCAAATTCAATTCGACAGGTAGTCCCTTTTGTCGCTGTTTTCTTTCTGCTGACGACTGCAGATCCTGTCAACATCACACAGAAAGAGAAATTTAAATTAATATAGTATTAACGAAGAGAATGACTGAAATGGTCACTTACAGAGCGCCTGTAGCCATGCACTCGTGAATGCTCAGGGCCCTTATTGTCGATACGCTCGTAGAAGAATTCTTAAAGGTCACATGCAACGTAAAACACAACTTTGCGGATTCTGGTACCTTTCGGTATGCACTTACCGAAACAAATCATAAAAAATGCCAATTCAACCTATAAAGTTGAAAAAAACGCGATGAAAAAAAGCCCGCGAAATCGGAGTTCAAACGTTTCACTAAATCCCCCCAGCGCTGGGGGGGAAAACTGGTTTCAATAGCTGTGCTGCGCTGCGCTGGTGACGCATGCGCAGTGAATAGGTTCGCGGAGCTCGAAACAGTATGCATGCCCAGCGTCTGAGGTCGTGAGCAGTAGTCTAATCTTGGTTGTGTACACAAACAATTAAATAATCTACTTGTTACGTAAAAACAACTTGTTGATTGTGGTAAGCAGTCTCTGTCACAGAGAAAGCTCAGTGTCTGGTTTATTCACACCTATATGTCTGCCTGCCTGTCTGCTAAAGACAATATGCAATACACAGCTTCAATCATTGACCACGTGCAATTTGAACTTAACACCTATCAGAGTATACGACATAAAGAAAATAAGTTGATTTATGACTCGTGCACCCGAGTCCCGTGTCTGCCACATTATGTAATTAGGCACGTGTGATGCACATGACAGGTTTTTATGTCTGTGGGTTGCAAACATACTACATTCATTTTTTTCGGATGACTGGATCTGACGGAAACTGGTGCAAACTCTTGTCAGTTTCAAGTTCTGCTTTGTACTTGGACGAATGACAGATTCCAGCCACGCAGAAGTTGACCATCTCTACTGACATGATTTTTAATTGGATCGAGCGCAAATTCAGAGAACATGTATTTTCCAAACCCAACATCTCTCTGTACATTCTTCATGGATAACGACTTCTTTTAGTGTATATGATTTTGTTTGACAACAGTATATGAATCCACACTGAAACGACGTATCAAGTACACAAAAAGAAGTTGTTATCCATACAGAATCTTACTTTCTTGTTACTGGCTATACTTCTAAAATGCCCATCAAACAGATCATCTTTCTGTACACACGATGAACCCTCAGCATATCAGCAAATGAAACAGCCAATCGGAAACCGTCGTTACACTTGAGTGCATATCCACCCGGTATGACTGGGTTCGGTCTCCCGCAGGCTTCGTTTCGAGGGAAGTAAGCCCAAGTACAAAATATTGCACTTTTGAATCGCGATTGTACGCTTATAATTTTGTTTATTCGTTTTTTTAAAAGCAGCAATGTATATTATTTGTCATGAATAAGTGATAAATGTGTTTTAATAATGTTTGACTTTTTGGTTGCATGTTACCTTTAAGTTTGATCGTAGCCAATACCAAGAATGGGCTTAAGAAGTTCGTAGGGCTACGAAAGTTTCGAGAATAGCTAGCCTTGTCGCCATCTCATTATTACCACGGCTAAGCCAAGCTACCTTGAAAGTTAACAGTCGTATGTTTTATACAGAAACCAAATAAGCAGGTCCAAATAATGCCCCACTGTCATTTGTAAAAACTCATTTTTCAATATTTGTGGTACACAAAGTGTTTGATCTGTGCAACTTGTACCAAAACACTCAGCTTCACAAGTACAAAAGTCATTTTGAAATCAGGATTTGTGTATGTGAAACTGAAACTGTCCCAGGCTGCAAGTACACCAAGTTCACTATTGACTGCTCTTAGTGCAGATGCATTCAAAGTTGATTGTGAAGTTTTCTTACTAACATCATGTATGTTTCACATACAAGCAACTGTTCTAAATCTTGAATTTCTTCCAAAGACTTCAGTTCCTCTATGCTCTAACCTTTGCGGGAATGTACGGTATCTCCACGTACAATATAGACATATATGAGAGACTGTTTCAAGAGTCCATTTTTATCCGCAATAAGAAGATAGACTATGATTGGATGGACGGGAAAATAAATACTGAGTCATTATTTGTTTTCCAACCTTGAAGTTCGCATGATGAAGCATTTTAAGTTCTTCTGTCCATGTTCGAGTGAGGTATTCATGCTATCCTGACTACTTCCCCTATCCTTCAGCCTGAGTTACTGATTTTATGTGAATGCGTTAATATCACTGAAACACTACAATTAGTTTCCGATCTATTTCTACAGATAATGAGCGTTTTAAGAGGCCAGAGAGTGTGGTAACGTACATTTCCAAGCTGACTTCGCGAGTTGCCGGACACTGATACTGCGTGGATCATAGCTCAAAGTATATACATGTACAGCTTAACTTGAAAATATAATGTTTTAGTTCTGTAATCCCATAATAAGAAATGAAAAGGTAATCTTTGAACATCAGGGGATTTATATTTCCACATGCAAATGGACTCGTTAACGGACCATTCACTATTGGATGAAGAGAGGCCAACGCACTTTCCTATGGTAAGACCTTATGTGTCCAGTGTGCTTCGTTGTGGGGCTGGACTGAAGTCTCAGAAACTCTCAGGGGTCATACAGGCAACACATACGGTCACCTACAACAGAAATATACAAATAAACCGCGCTGCGTCAGCAACACTCATTTACTTGAAATGATGTGAGACCAGGGTCGTGTGAACTGTGTGTATCACTGGACACAGTGAAGACAACATGGAATCGTATACATGTATTTCATTGCATAACAATACTCTGCGACAGGCATTTAGTGATTATGCATATCAATTGTATAAATAAACGATGATATTGTCCTTTTGCAAGTGTAATTCAACATATTTGTTTATTGTGGGGATATGCCCAACACAATATGAATGTGTTACTTCATACCCCACCGCTTCTGAGTAGGTGAGGGAGCTTAGATTCTACGCAGGGTCCACATTTGCGGCAATGTCCGCAGGGTCAGCATTTTGCTGTACTATCCGCAGGATCACAATTTACTGCACTGTCCGCCAGGGGCATCATTTAGTGCACTATCTGCAGGATCAGCACTTTGCTGCAATATCGGTATTTTGCTGTATTATCTGCAGGATCAGAATTTACTGCAGTGTCCGCAAGGGCAACAATATTTGCAGGATCAGCGTTTAGTGCACTCATTGCAGGATCAGCACTTTGCTGCAGTATCGGTATTTTGCTGCACTATCTGCAGGATCAGCACTTTAGTGCACTATCTACAGGGGCAGCATTTTGCAACACTATCTCCAGGGGAAGCATTTTGCTGCACTCATTGCAGGGTCAGTATTTTGCTGCCGCATCAGCAGGGTAACCATTTGCTGCACTATCTGCAGGGCAGCATTTTGCTGCACTATCTGCAAAAACAGCATTTTGTTTCACTATCTGCAGGGACAGCAGTTTGCTGCACTATCAACAGGGGCAACATTTTGTTTCACTATCTGCAGGGCAGCAGTTTCTGCATTGTCTACAGTGTCAACATAGTGTGAACATTTACTGCACTATCTAGATCTGCCCTATCAATTTGAATTTGAATCTTAATAATCAATGCATAAGGAATAAAAACCTGTCATTGATGGATAGTAGAATAACCAGGTCATCACAGTTATGAGTTGCAACTATCATTTAAAAGAGTAGATAATATACAACAATACATCGTAAAAATGGGCTACTGACCGCAGGCAGATGACTGAAGGTACAATAAAATGCCATGGACCATGGGGGCTTACACAGCGCTTTTGCTACCAGCTGGGACTATAGATGGATTTACTCATACCTTCAGAAGTTGGCGATTGTCAGAAAAAAATAGTCAGAGTGTAAAATAACAAAAATACTACTTTAAAAACTCTGATAAGTTTAGGTTTACATTTGAAGATTTTTAGATTTACGTACCCTCTCAGGAGTACAATAATTTTACAATACGTAAACTTCCTTTGATGATGCAGCCACTAACATCCGCAGTCGTCTGGCATCCTCCCAAAACTTCCACAACAGCATTTCCGGCTTACTGCACAATCTTTGGCATATTGATTACCTCTGCCTGTAAGGGTTTAGCCCATTAATCAGTAATGAATACAAACAATCACAACAATACAATTATGTTAAGGCATGGCTGTTACAAATAATACATTCTGAAGTATATCTACACTATATACGTTTATGTAAATATGGTTCCATAGGGAAACTTGGCATCAACGTCAATAAAGCTCATTAAAACTCTCCTATTCCAGTTAGAGTCCATGCAGGACGCAAAAGTACTGCAAGTCTCCATGGACCCTAGTATGGTGATTAACCTTCAGTTCTTGGCGCAAAATAACCCATTTCTACATTGTTTTGTCCAAAAATAGTTTTTCTGCTTTTAAAAATATTTGCTAGTTTGTGTTAAATCATTTTGTGGTGATCTTGTACTTTGACTGTCCTTCGTTGACAAGATTTTATATCTTATATGTATGTGTTATGCATTTAGAACTGGTTTAAGTCACGAAATGGCTGAAATATTACCGATGTGACTGAATCTTAAGTCACCCACTCACTCTAGTGTGTGCACGACTGTCTAACAACATGCCTGTTGTACAAAACAAATAGCCATCCACATGGATCTGTTGAGTTCATTTTTGAGACAACACAAACTCTACTTTCACTAAACCTTCAATGACGATTAAATGAAGTACTTTCAAAACACACACACACGCACGCGCGCGCACGCACTGCTCTCTTCTTTACTATGCTAAGTCTCTAATTGTCTTATGTGTCCTGTTTGCCTGTTTAGGGCATTAAAAGATAGCGCACTTCCTCCGAACCAAAATTCCTGGACTATTCAGTTATACCTGGATTTGCATTTCTTTTAACTTCTTTCCTACCACATACAAAATGGCCGATGTGTGTGTATGTGTGTGTGTGTTTTTGTGTGTGTGTGTGTGTGTGTGTGTGTGTGTGTGTGTGTGTGTGTGTGTGTGTGTGTGTGTGTGTGTGTGTGTGTGTGTGTGTGTGTGTGTGTGTGTGTGTGTGTGTGTGTGTGTGTGTGTGTGTTAGGCGTGTGAGTATGGAAATGTGAGGACTGTGACAACACCAGTAAATGTACATGACGTCATGGTATGGTTAGATGTAGGTAACCGGTTAAGCTCGCCTACTTGACTATGTGTAATTTTACCCGGACAGCCAGCATCGTATCATCCACTGATGGATCCACGCCAGTTATTTACAGACCGACGTCATAAATATTCTGCTCAAAGAAAGTTACGAACACCATATTGTAAATATGGATGTACCGGATGAGTTGTGATAGTCCCTGAGTGTTCGCTGACGTCAGTAGAGAATTACAGGTGATAAGTGCTGACAGAGGCGTCCACAAGCACGACATCGTACCCCAACGTTTCTCAGATGTGAAGGTGTAACAAATACACCGACAAAGAGATATAGAGGAAGGGAAGTAACTCTTCATTTAACAAATCAAGAGACGGATTGTTTCAGCTGGTCACTTGTCAGGAGGTGGATGGTACGATTGGTGAACCGCACGAGCAAGGGTGTAGTCTGGAAACTGAAACGTCGAATAAAACAAATGCAACTGATTGGAAAATAGCACAGGCATATTACCGACACCACAGGCATATTACCGATAACACAACCAACTGAAGCTACCGGAAAATCTTCCGTTCAGTTCAAAGCATTTCAATTCATAGACCATTGTTGACCAGAACCATATGTGTAATCTGCATTCATCTATCAAGGTCAGCATTCAGTCATCCGAATGGTTGTATGTGTATCTCCGACCCCATCCATGAGGAGGGCAGGCGCAAAATATAACCAAAAGTCTACAGTGGCAGAAGACCAGCATGTTTCCAGTCTCTGGATTTCCAAATAGCAACTAATACTTAACAGGCAATATATGTCAAACCTACGAACAGCAAAATGCAATTTACCAACAGTATTATAAACTTCACTGGTACGATGGTATGACTATGGCTGTTTTGCGGTAGTATATATAACGCAGAAATACTGGACAACAACTTCAAATGTGAATGCGTATTTTATCTGGACCGAGACTTTGTACAGGACCGTCGCACTCACGAAATACAAATTGTTATTCATTAAGTTTGTCTCGATGTGAATTCTCACCTGTCAGTAACATTAATCCTGCGTCCAACCAAACCTGTCATTGTATACTGATCCTCACACACAATGCTGGACTTCTGAGTGAGTGAGTGAGTGAGTGAGTGAGTGAGTGAGTGAGTGAGTGTTTTTATAGTGACCTCGACAGTATTTTAGCCATATTGTGAACTAAAAAGTTATACATTAACAATGAACGCAATTAAATTATAAAATATATCGACATAGGACAGTAAACTAACCGTATTATCACAACTAGAGATTTTAGAACAAGTAAGTAACTTTTAAAATTATAAAATTAGTATAGACACTATAGCATAAAAGCGGAGTAGGGACACCAGCAATCGAAGTACTTTTGCTACATGTTTGGGCCCTAGCTCTGTGTACATGTCTCTCCATACGCTGGTGATTTTGCAAGAAATAGCCAAAAAGTATGAGAACGTATATACTACGATTTTTTCACGAACAATTAAAATACCTTTAATGCAAAGGGACTGTCTTCTGGGATGTAATGTGAGATGACAGGTAATAATTTGCTCCCCCTTTATACCCGAGACAGTCTGAGAAACATAACTATGCAATCGTCTCTGAAGCAGATGGTTCCAGATTAGGCTTTCCAGGTCATTCTACGCTGTTCCAGCTGCAGCCACAGATGCCTATAAACACCAAATGTAGCACACCACTGCACCTCACTAACTCTATAGGCACAGTGTAAACAGGTGAATGTTGGTTTACAATGTTTCAATGCTTCCACCCAACAAAACAGTTTTTATGGAAGTTTATATTTTAGATCGCTTGTTCATAGTTTTCGAAATAGATTTGTTTCATGTTTTTTATTGTTCCCATGGGAACGTCTTTACACACCGGTTAACATCATTGAGAGTTTGAAAGAGTCCCACGGAGTACACACAAAAATAACACTCTTCAGGGTTTTTCAAAATACTGTACTGAAAATAGTCTGGGTTTACTGTTAATCCTGATATTTTGAAGGCTATTATTTGAAATTGCATTGAACGTTTCCACATTGGAAATTTCTCTCCAAACAAACAAGAACCTTTGAAGTTTTGGAGTATGTTTATGGTTAATCCCACACATATGTATATATGTTCTGGCACCCAGGATAATATGATTGAAATAATCTATCACTGTAAATAATTAATAACGTTTCTCTTTGCCCCAGAAAAAAACCTTGGTTTTGTAATGTAGGTGAGTGAGTCTTAGCAATAATCCAGCAATTTTCCAGCAACATCAGGGTGGCAAACACCAGAAATGCGTTCACACATTGTACCCATTTGGGGAAATGAACCCGGGCTCTATTCCCACATGGGTACACTTTGTAAGGCCCATTTCTGGTGTGCTCATCGTATTATTGGTGGAATATTGTTATAATCACTCACTCACTCACTTCATGACTTTGCATGGGAAAAATAACGGTTTTTTTTACACTCTGGCGTAAATGTCTACAGTGGTGGGTAAATATGAAATGTCATGGTCAAAATTAAGAACCTTGCAGCCATTCTCCTCAAAGACAGACTAGCTACACAGTATCACCCCCATGGATCAGGTCGCGATTTGTTGTAAACCACAGTAAGTGTTAACCATGTCACAGTTCCTTTGAAAACGAAATCTTATATGTAAATACACTGATCTAAAAAAGACCCCAAACCTTTTATTTAATATCACCAAACTTTAATACGCTACATCAAGGAACCGCGTGTTCTTTGTTGTGAAGCATCACAAGGAAGAGACATTTTTTTGTTCTTGGTAGACACAGTTTTGCCAAAACATCCTTTGATTAGGTATATGTGTACTCACAGTCAGCCAGACATTTCACTGATATCCTTTGAATGTCCAGCATGGTTCGAATATTTGTAAACATTACCAAATGTTGCAAATACATGGAACGCTTTTGGAAATTTACGTTCGACAGTAGCATTAAAGTAAAGATGAAGACACCAGAATATGCATGTAGTCTGTACGTCTCTTTGAAGTAGGGAACAAATCCACATTTTCGGAAATGAGTGTATCCGTAACCCGACATTCTTCAAGTCCAATGCCGAAAACCAATAACAAATGATTTTGCGAGTAGTGGTCAATAGCGCTATAAATACTACATCTGGGCGTTTTCTTTTTTCAGTTTGAGCGGATAATGTTCTCGTGCTGCCCACGCAGCTACAATAGGCTCTCGCTTATCCCCCTTGGTGGGATCAGATTTCAGTGTCCATTGACATTTGAAATATGAAGGTGCAAATATGTGTCTTGTTTATTGTCGCTCTGTAGGCAAAACCGATTTGTGGATATTTATGGAGATATATATTGACTTGTTGTTTTCCAGGGGACTTATAGTATGGGATTTCAAATGTTTTCTTTAAATCATATCTCTTGTGTCCTCTATAATCTTTCTTTTTCTCCCTCTGTACTTAACCCTTTCCCCATCTCTCTTTATATTTTCACTAACTGCCCTTAGATACAATGTGCATGGAATAATTAAAGGTAAAATGTCACAGAACACTTCTCTAAAATATGCAATAATTATTTAATTTCTCTAAATAATACTGTCAGCCCTCGGGGAAACTACTATATGATTTTTTCCTAAAATAATTTCGAAGATAGATTACAATAATAAAATAAAAAAAATGGAATGAGTTAATGCAACGTTCCATTGAATCGACTCCCGAGCATTATTTGAAGCGAGTCCCACAGAGTTATGTCCCATGTAACATACTTCACGAATATCCGAACAGAGGAGTTATCGTCAAATACCAACACAATTGATGAATTATCGGAAGATTCATTTGGCTGCTAATAATTATTGGCAGGCCCTGGGTGTTTCCCTTATAGTTTTAGTCCAAAGAGTAGACAGACTAAGGGGAATCAGCTGTGCAGGGACAGTACATAATTAGGTGTATGGACGCCCCTATTATATGCTTATGTTCAGGAGTACATCAAACTGGGTGCAGTCGCAATGGGAAGCTACCGACGGAAACCAGTTCGGCAAACATCGACAACACCGCGTGCGACAACACCGATGTACGGAGCAATTGTTTACATTCAAAATATGGCAACTGTTTTCGGTGTGGAAGCTGTTCGACTCAAAGTTTCAATGATCGATTTCAGTCAAGTCGTAACTGACAATACGTCTTTGGTTGCATCAACAGGAAGTTAAAGTTATGAATAGATAATATGAATGTATAAAACATAGGTCACAGTACTGCCAAAATGTGTGACATTGATCCTTTACGATCATTGTTAGTTAATTTCGCCAGTACATGCTCGGCGTCTCCATATTGATCCAAATGATCATCACGAATGGAACATCTTAAGTAATGAAACTTATTAAAATCCATGACGTAATTTCTGATGACAAATTATCATGCTAATATATATTATTATATTAAACCTCCGCCCTTTAATGACATACAGTTATAGACCAAGTATTGATTTCAGTAAAATATAAAAAATACTTGATGTATAAGTTACTGTGGACCATGTCAGAACCTTAACACATGCATCAGATACTGGGTCACTAGACGTTACATTAAAACTTGCATGAAAGACTCGGGACCCAGTGGTCAGTCTAATGCAGACGTTAGGTACTGGGACCTGGTATTACGTTTACGGCTTGCACACGGTGCCTGGGGTTCACATTTAACCCTGACGAAATGTTGGGGGCCATGTTGACCCATTAAACATGTATAACGTACAAGGTATATGCATGTACACGGGCATTTTATAGTATACACTTGGTACTGACGGGTGGACTTTGACAACATGTGTGAGGTACACGGCCGTGCCTCACGACATACATGATATATTTAGGAGCCAATAAATCCTGTCGAGATGAGGTTCTTGATGTGTAGGAGGTACAAGGAATGAAATAGACATATATGATAAGTTCTTGGAGCGACACATTTGATATGTTCTTGGACCGACGACCCGTGAAGGTCCCGGGGTAGAATAGGCCTTCAGCAACCCATGCTTGCCATAAGAGGCGACTCAGCTTGTCGTAAGAGGCGACTAACGGGATTGGGTGGTTAGGCTCGCTGACTTGGTTGACACATGTCATCGGTTCCCAATTGCACAGATCGATGCTCATGTTGTTGAACACTGGAAATGATTGTCACGTAAGTAATATGTTTCCTGACAGGAAATCTTTCTATGTCTATACTTATCTATCTATACGTCTTTGTCAAGGATTCGGGGCTGAAAACGAACTTTTCGTGAGTTATTTACCACTCCACCTGACACTTAATCTCTGTATCAAGGTCAAGCTGTGGATATGTCAAGTGTTAGCAAAATGAATACCATATATGATGCAATTTCCGTAAAAGAACACTCTGTTCACAATTTATCTTACTCTGAGACACGACATCTACGACACGTGTTCTCTATCTGAGTATAGCTCTATTATAGGGCATGTAAAGTGCACCCCGACTAACCTTTAACTGAAGGATGCTTGGGTTATTGCTGAATCAGCTTTACTTGGCGTCATGTTGTTACTCCGTCGATTCATATACACATTCAGATTGAACAAATATACAAGAGAAAAGAACACGCAAGACACACACAATCCACTCTACATGCCTTTGATAGTGTCTCCTTCAGACACCATGGGACCTAGGTATTTCTGAATTGTTACTCTTCTCTTAAATCAATACTTATTTCACAACAAAAACTATATTTCTACATCCACATGATGACGAGTGTTTACTCCGAAACGTTGTGATCCGTTGTAAAGAAGCTGGCAGCCATGTTAACTCACTTCATTATGTGTATCAGTAAGGAGATAAACATCGTGTGTTGGCCAATTACTGTTATTAAGTCGGTTCAGTCGGTTCAGAATGTATTCCCGTGCTTTAAATACTCAATAGTACTTGAAGCACGGAAATACATTCTGAACTGAGTCAGCCAACACATGATGTTTATCGACGTTGTAAACAAAACAGTAAACCAAAGGGTTTTACTGTCTGCGCTCGTTTACATGGAGTTCGGGTACAGGAGCGAAGTGTCATTTTATTCCCATTGAAAACCAAGTCCAAATGTAAAAATTCTCTAACATATAAAAGCAAACTGAAAAAATCCATATATCTGAAGAAGCATTGCTATGAATCATTTGGGGCGCCTCTATAGACGCATTTGGGGCGTCTATACCTTTTATAGCCAATTCTTCAAATGTGTCATATACTATGCCAAAACAGAAAAGCATAGACGAGAAATCTCTGGCGAAAAATGTTGTATTTTCAAAAGTGTGTAACTCGTCCACAAATAGACTTTAGTGCATGACATTTTATACCAGTTTAGACTAAGGTAATGTCTGTGGATACTGTCAGATAAAGAAGACGTTAAGCGCGACGGTGACGACGTAGCACGACCCTGACGTCGGGTTTCCTGGCTCTCAGGCCAATCTCTTTCAGCCTCTTCCGTACAGTTGACCGGATATCTTCTGAAGTCCGGGCACCCTGGCTGCTGTGATCTAACCCATGACAGTACGATCACGCAGCTGTAGTACCCGGATGTACAAATCATAGACTGCAGTGGATCATGGACTGAAAGTTATCTGGATTTTATTAGCTACACAGTGAATGCTCTTTCTCACACAATTTCGACTGGAAGGTGATTTCCGTTGCGTTGTGGCGATGTCTTTCTAATCCTTGTAAGAAATCTCATCAAAATCAACATGTTCAGTTACAATCAATTTTTTACTTGTGCATTTGTGTAAAATCATGTTATCAACACTTTTGTTACACATTTTGACGATTGTTTGAACACAATAGGTGAATAATGGATTTTATAAAATACAAATCCTTTCTTTTCCAGTATATTATAGATGATAGGTGGGCGTATGTAACACGACGATAGTGACCGCACCTACAACAGAGGGGTTTGAAAATTGCTCGTTTTCTAACAGAAATGCAATTTTGTAGCGGACAACAGAGACCTATGAATTAGCCGTTGGTTTTGTTTGTTACATTTCAGCATGTTTTCATTTGATATTACAACAGAACTACGACTACCAGTGAATTCGTGAGTTTGTTAAGATGTGAATGAATAAATTATGTTGATATGTATATATCAACAATACATATCAACATGTATATATTTAGAAGTAGACGAAATCACGGAGGTTATTTTTGTTTGAGGCGTTTCAAGATATTTCTTTTCAAACTATTTAGAAAGTAATCTTCGTGAACATTATTACATGAAGGACGTAACACGATAGATTGACAACACCGCTCTCCTATAATGACTATAATCACATTCGTACGACATATGCTCGAGTATGTATTTGACACTGCCAGCTATTCTAGTATTCTGCTGTCCATAATGGGATCATGTTACCATTCTCTCCAACGAAATTACTTCATAAATGTCCCGATTTGTTGTTTACCGCAATACGAAAGGTATCCAAGTAATATAAACCGTAAAGCAACCAATTCATCCATTTGAAGTTGGTATCAAGTGCGTTACAGATAGTTTACTTTTCGTAATATCAAAATATGTTGGGTCTCTTCAAGTGTGGTGTAATGCCCCGAGGACCGGATAATGTTTCCTTGACACATGTATAGATCGTGTTATAAGATGTAAGGGTTGCACTGGCTATGATAGTTTGGAACAAGAATAAATCGGTATTTAAAACTTCTCAGACTAATCGCCTTTCCCGACGTAAGTGATGTCTTGTCACTAAATCAGATCATTGCGTTTTCGCAATAGTCTACCTAAAGGTTTAACAACATCCAAATCATATCCACAGACTTAAAACTGCTGAAAAGCACGTTTCGGGAATTGTGCTTGTGTAACTGGGTTATTCTTTTACCA